>NC_065444.1:92141827-92448164 GCF_917563875.1 Diabrotica virgifera virgifera
TATTTCCCGTTCATTTACTGGACTGTAAGGTGTTTCTATAATCTGTATTTAATCCTACATAATAGTAATAATCAGACGAAATTCCAAAAGAAAATCGTAGATTAAGTAAATTATTTATTTTTTATTAAAATTATATTTTTTCATTCGATTTTGCCGCTTTTAGGAGTGCCTTGTTTTTATAACATAGTTATAAAATTCACTGCAAGTCATCCTGAAATTGGTTTAAGTGGGTGAAAATCGGGACATTTAGTGTCCCGATCAGGTACAAATCGGTACGCGTCCCCAGACCCCTGAAAATCGGGACGTCCCGCGCAAATCGGGACACCTGGTAACGCTAGTAGGCACCTACCTGCAAAATAATTATTTCTTGCTTTAATAATGTGTAATTTTTGCTATTAACTGAATTAATTAAAGTTTTATAATTAAGGTTCGACATAAATTATAACTTTTACTTAAGTAACTATGGTTTAATTACTAAAATGTAAATGCGCCTAGGAAAAATTATTTGTACCTAATCTTCTTCTTCTTCATGTGCCTTGTCCGTTGCGAACGTTGGCTATCATCATAGCAATTTTAATTTTGTTTATGGCGTTTCTGAATAACTCGATCGATGTTAGTCCAAACCATTGACGTAAGTTTCGAAGCCATGAGTGTCTTCTTCTTCCGGGTCCGCGATTGCTTTCTATTTTACCCTGTACTATCAGTTGGAGTATATGATATTTATCATATCTCATAATATGACCGAGGTATTCAAGTTTCCGGTCTTAATTATTGTGAAAGAGATTTTTTTTGTTTTTCCATTCGGCGCAATACCTTTACGTTGGTGGTGTGAGTCGTCCAGGATATTTTGAGGATACGTCGATACACCCACATTTCGAATGACTCCAGCTTCCTCATTAATGTTTCCGCTAGTGTCCATGCCTCTGCGCCATATAGCAAGACTGGAAATACATAGCATTTTAGCAGCCATATTTTTAGTGGGAGAGATATGTCGGAATAGGTAAATCTATTTCTCATGTTGTACCTAAAGTTTTTCTGAAATCTATTGAAATAGGGAATAATTTTAAACGAATTGATAAAATGTCAATTATTTACAATAAGAAACACTTTATATATTTTTACTAAACTAGTATTATGTGCTTAATAAGCTTTAAAAGTGTTGAATATAAGGTGTTGGATACAAGGAGTTTTAACTAAATTACATAGATTACAGTGGAAATTAAATACAACAGACAACGTAATAATTCTAATTTAGTTTTTTACATTATGCTCGGACTATTAGTAGTTTGTTTACTTGGTGGCCACAGAATGAGTCAATTCCTACCAATTCGACGATAAGGATAAGTGCTATCCAGAAAATTTTTCACATCTCTGGGGTTCCGTCGTGAAGAAACCACATTTCACGTCGTGTTTGCAAATGCACTTCAAGAAGTACCGGCAAAATATTTTACAAGAAATTTATAGGTCTCTCCATTTAGTGCTACGGGTAATTTATAAAATATTGTACCCTTTACCCGTTCTGTATGCTTTACGAAGTAACTGATATAATATTTGTTTAATACTCAAAATACCTACTTGTTAAGAAATACAAAATACCCGTTCTTTTGGTATAGAATAAAACTAGATATCCAATAATTATACAAAATATCCAATGTCAATAACATTAAACAAACCAAATTCATGGTTTGTTTGATGTGAGGGGACGACCTCGGACAGGGTGAAAAAATGTAAACACTAGACCCCTGCAGAAGTGGTTGATATTTACATTACTTTACCTACCAGATACAATTGACCTACAAACCTACTATTTTTAATTGTGGCTGTCTATTTTTAAATTTTTGAATAGAGCGTTGTTGCCAGACTTCCATTTGCATATCAAAATGTATTTTGGTTTCTTGGTCAAACAGCTGAATTTAGAAAAAAATATTATGACTTTTTTGTTCCACATTATGCCTTCTACCTATACCTTTAAGAAACGCAATATTTTCGGGGACACCCTGTATATTTTTAGGCTTGATATTTCAGGTCACGCTCTACTTGTACGTTATTTTATTATTGTTTTTAGTTGTATGTATTACCATATTTTGCTGTGATTTTGATGAGTTTTGTGGCTTGTTCTTGGTAAGTTTTGGTATGAGTTTTTTTATAAACAATCTAAGAAAATCGACTTTTCTCTCTTCCTGTTGATTTCCATTTTGCTTTCTTAGTCATTTCCAGATCTCAATGAAATTTTTAGAGTTGACATAAAAATAAAAAATATTCCAATAATAGTTTTTGAATATGACTTTATATTTGAATTTTCAGAAAATGTTGAATGTATCAATCAAATTTTATAGATAAGTTTGGACATATTTTCTATTACAGAAATCCAAAGTATTGAAAACAAGGAATTTTTTGGAAATAAAATTCGTACAATATAGGTTATAATATAGTCATTTAACAATGGTTATTATCTTGGTATTTGTTAATATGGTACGTTTTTTAAAGACTTGATCAGTTTTTTTAATTGTTCATCTTTTGCCAATACTTTACCATTTTTCTATAGTTTTCCTATTTACTTTTGTACTGCGAGATGTTCTAAATCCTATTTTAATATTTGTTCTAATATTTGGTTGTCCCCTATATTCTCTATTTAGTAGGGATGGCGGTTGTTGACAAAACACCGGTTTTCGGTTATACCGTTTTTTACCTACGGTTTAACCTACCGGTTATAACCGGTCAAAAAACCGGTTGTTCCAAAAACCGGTGTTCGGTTTTTTTAGTCAAAGTCAATACCCAAGAGTTTACATTTACATTGCGCTTCAGTGTGCGATACTCCATTCGAAGGGATATCAGTCCATATCAGTATAGCAATCAGTCATCAGTGTTGTGAAATCGGTTTCAGTCAGCTTAAAATTTCTCATTTTCGCGCGATGGGCGAAAAATTTTCACATTTTTTTCTGAATTCAGTATTTTTTCCACTTACTCCGGTTTTTCACTGGTTATTACTTTGAAACGAAAAAGTGGTTATAACCGTGACAAAAAAACAACCGGAAAAACCAATTATTGCAGAAGAAAAAACCGGTTTTAGGTTATAACCGTTAGGTTTTTCCCATCCCTAATCTGACCCTCCTAGAGAGAGTGTATTGGTCACTATATTATGGTGTATAGTCATGCACAGGTCTCGTACAACTTCCTCTGATCTAGTCAATCCATGTCGTTGGAGATTCTTCTCGTGGTATTTGGCTATCTAGCTTCCATTGAATGATAAGTCTTTCTATATTGACTATGTCTGACCTTATGACATATCCAAAACATTTTAATTGTTCCAATTGGATTTTGTCGGAGAGAGGTAACTATAATTGCCATTTGGCGTTTTGATAGAGCCTTAGTCTAGCTTAGAGCTTAGAGCCTTACTGTGTTTCAGCTAGACCAGCGATTTTATACTCTATATTACTATCGTCAATTAATATCAAACAATCAAAATTTCTAATCGTAATTCATAGTTACTTACATTATTATAATTTATTATCTTTTAACAATTATGTGTCATGACTTATGTGTAAAGGTCATAACTTTTAGAGCCCGTTCACATGACAGGCGCTTAACGCGCGTTTTGGTAACGCGCTATTACAACTACATACATTTTATTTCAGACCGTTCACATGCCAACGCGCGTTCTAATGACTTAAAACGCGCATTAACATGTGAACGGTCTCATGTAAAATGTATGTAGTTGTAATCGCGCGTTATGAAATCGCGCGTTAAGCGCCTCTCATGTGAAGGGGCTCTAACAAATAAAATTTAAAAGAATTGGTGGCCACACTTTTATTTGTATTAAACGAAGCAACAACTTGAAGAATATTTAAAAAATTTAAAAGTAAGCATATAAAAGAACAATGTTTCAATAATATAATAAAGTAACCAAATGCAAGAATAATATACCTTTCACCCATGATTTAAGAAACTCAACAAGTGTTAGGGAGGTACATTAATTTATGCAAAAAATATGTCTCCTAATTTGTTTAAATTTACTTTTTTTATTATTTTTTATATATCAAATTGTATCAAATTTTTTTTCATTATATAGACAAGGCGAAAAGGGCGGGTTCGCTAGAAAAAATATTCCCATGAGATTTTTTTGCATAATCACATTCGTGAGACGTCCCAGAATAAGCTTTAAGAACTCGCCCACGTGAAAAGTGGTCCAAATTTTTTTAACAATTTTTTTTAATCAAATTGCAAAAATCAATATTTTTGGCCCGTAAAAATTTTTGTTAGGTTTTCTAGACCATTCTGGATAAAAAAGACCTCTCGTAATTTTTCTCTAAAGTTGATCGTTTTCGAATTATAAACAATTTAAAATTGAAAAAAAACGAAAAATGGCGATTTTCAAGGCTTATTAAATTGGTTAAAAGTTATTACTATGAAAGTTAGAAAATGACTAAATCAAAGTTTAAAGCCCCCCTACAAGATCCTGAAGAAATTTTTGTCATAATTTTATTACCAAGCTGTTATTTTTAAGTAAAAATAATGAGCGCCAGCACGTATTAGACGGCCGTCTATGGTGAGTGCGAGAGAGATGCCATTCCGGTAGTCCAATGGACATCTTACTCGCACTCACATTTACAGCCGCGTCAATACGCTCTTACGGCTTATTGTTAAAAGTTAAAAATAACAGCTTAGTAATTAACTAATGACACAAATTTCTTCAGAATCATGTAGGGGGGGCTTTAAACTTTGGTTTAGTCACTTTCTGACTTTCATAATATGTAATAATTTTTAACCGAGTTATTAATTTTTAAAAATAGCCATTTTTGCGTTTTTCAAATTTTAAATTGCTTATAACTCGAAAATCATCAACTTTAGAGAAGAAAAATTACAAGAGACCTTTTTTGTCCAGAATAGTCTAAAAAATCTAAAAAAATTTGTCCAGACCAAAAATAAAAATTTTTGCAATTTGATTACAAAAAAAATTGTTAAAAAAATTTGGACCACTTTTCTCGTGGGCGACTTCTTGAGCCTAATTCTGGGGAGTATTACAAATGTGATTATAAAAAAAAATCTCATGGGAATATTTTTTCCAACGAACCCGCCGTTTTCGCCTGGTCTTATAAGATAGCATTATAAATACAAGTTCGCAATCAATATATTATTTGATATTATGTACTATATATTTATAGGTATATTGTTTCTACTATACCATACAAGGGCAAAGCAAACAGTTCTCAACAAAAATACAAAAATGATTTTATTTATCTTGATACATGAGTGCAAAATTTGTTATTAAAAAAGTGAACTAAGATATAATTTTTCTCATAAATACATAAATATATCTACCATATAAGGTTATATTGCAATGCCTACAAGATCGAGGCCAAGTAAGTCAACTGTCAAGTGGATACAAATGCCTATTTTCCAAACTCTAGACCATTTTGACTTATAATTGTTATTTTGCTTTTGTGCACGGTTCTCTATGAAAAGCGATAAAAACACACTACTTACCGACTTTTGCAGAATGATATTAACCCTGAAGCTGGGGAAACATATTTTTTGCTATAATATAAAAAAATGTAATAAAATACAATTCTATAAAATATATGAAGTGGGTAAACAACGTAACAAACATTGTTAACAAATATATAAAAGTATTTAGTAATTATCTTAACAAAAAATACATTTGTAAATTTATAATTCATTGGATACAAAAATCTAAGCAATTATTATATTCAGAAATCTAAACTAACAAAAAGCTTAACAACTTTCTGTCAACATAATAACATACTTTACTTTAACGAACTTGTAAATTTATAATTTTTGAACCATAACCAAAACTGAAATAGATTATTTTCTAATGTACCTAGATATTATGTACAAATGGGATTGAGCCACAATTATTGGTGTAATGAACATTATATTTTTAATTTACTTATGTTTGATGTTTCCATTTCCACTTTAGAAATCGTCCTCGAAAAAATTGATTTTAAAAATTCTGGTAAGATTTTATAACTTAACTTTATTAGGTTATATTTATAAGCTTATATTTTATATAATTTAATAAAACTTAGGTCATCTTCTAATAAAACTAGGTTATACAATTTTCGTAGAATTTTTAAAATAATCCTTTTTTTGAAGGATTTTCGGGGTGGAAATCGAAACGTCAAACATTAGTTAATTAAAATGCAATTTTCATTACACCAATAATTGTGGCTTAATCCCATATCCCATATTTGGTAAAACTGTTTTTTATACTCTGACAGCCCTTTTAATAAAAATTGCTTAGTCCAACGTTAGTCTCGGACTACTTAGTCCGAGATTAAGCGAGTACTAACTTTATTTTAAGATTGTCGTTAATAAACACGGACTAAGCTCGGACTAACTAAACCTTCCTTAGTCCTAGTTACAACAAATTTATGTTGGCAACCCTTGCGAAAAAGAAGAGAAATGGAGAGAATTTTGCGAAAAAGAAGAAAATGTAGAGGATTTAACCTCTCTTTCCTCTAAACCGAACAGCTGTTCGGTCGGTGCCATTTCTGCATAAATTTTAATTAATTTTTTTTGGACTTCGTTCTGAGAAGGTGCTACCTGGTGTTTTATATTTTATATTATTGTATTATTGTTTTGTATTTCATATTAACTGCTGTACCTTTTGAAAATCGGTATTTGAGTTTAAATTTACCTTCTAAGGGCCAATTTCTCATATCGAGTTTAACTCCACTTTAACCTGAACTTTTAGTAAACGTCAGTTTAAAGTCAAAATCGTCTTTCTCAATCATCAAAAGTCAAATAAAATACCAAACGTCAGACCGCGTATTTTAAATTTAAGAAATATTTTCCAAAAATTTAATATTTCTAAACTAGACATTACGCTTTCGAGGTGTGAACAGTTTCTGTTTTGCAGCAGTTAAAGTTTGCCACTAGTTTAGGGTCTTAACCTAGCTAACAACCGCCGGTGTTGTTGCTTAAGTGTTTGCATATAGGTAAGTTGAGCATTTTTGCTTATATTTTTTTTAAGCGGCTTTCTTTTATGCTATTTTGCTTGCTCTTTTTATTTCTTTTTGCTTTCTAGTTATTAATACTTCATTGACTGGTTTTTTCTTACAATGAGTGAGGAAAAGGGGGGCTCAGTCCCCCCTTATCCTGATACTTCTTCTCCGGCTAAAATTGCAATGACTAATAATTCCGAAAAAAATCAAAATCAGACTTCCGACAATAATTCTCAGGATGAAAAAAAGGTTAATACATACTCCGAAAAAGATCATGGACCTTTTGTAGTATATCTTGAATCTACAAATATACCGAATATAAAAATTGGCACATTCAATACAATTAAAATAGCTCGAGATATATTCAACCTCAAACTTAATGACGTTAAAAAAATAGATAGTAAAGGACTCAATAGAGTTTCAGTTGAATTTGCCAATTTTCACTCGGCTAATATGCTACTTAAGAACACTCAACTTCTAAATCAGGGATACAAGATATATATACCTTTTTAACTTCGTAACCTGCAAAGGTATCGTCAGACAAATTGATACAGATATTGATGAAAAAGAACTTCTTCGGTGTTGCGATACAGGAAATGACATTGAAATTTTACATATAAAATGATTAAATAGAAGAGTAATTAAAGATGGAGTAACTTCTTATGAACCCACAGGTACGACACTATTTACATTTCGAGGCGTTCTTATGCCCAAAACTGTGTTTTTTTATGGCATACCAAGACTAGTGGACACATATATTGCCCCAGTGACACAATGCTATAACTGTCTTAGATTTGGCCACACAAAAACAAACTGTAAAGGGAAAGAAAGATGTTTTAATTGCGGGGAAAACAAACATGAAGACGTATGCATGACAAAATGTTTTTACTGCAAGGACTCTCACAAATCTATTGACAAGAGCTGCCCAGAATATACAAGGCAAAAGAATATTAAAGAACTGATGGCGTATGAAAATTTGACATTTTTTGAGGCAAGTGAAGCCATTCCAAAATCATACATATCAAATAAAAAATTTATTTATAACCCGAGAGATTTTCCAAATTTTAAAAATAACAGCAGGCCATTAGAAAATACTCCAAGTACCAGTACAAATAATTCTAACACCATAGAACCATCGCAACGAAGAACAAACAATTTTAGATCATCTACAGTAAAACGTTCCTTTCAACAGGTGGTTCTGAACTCCGACAACAAACGGAGAGTCGTGCAAAAACGTCAAGATAAGCAACCAAATGAAAAGAGTACATATACACAGCAATTAAGACCAGAAAAGCCAACCTCTTCCTCCACTAGCTCATTTTCTCGTTCAGAACCTTTCAAATCAAGAACCTCGGCTAATTTATCACAAAACTCCAATCAAGCCTGGCAATCCAGTGCATCGCAAAACTTTCAAAATATTGATACCTTTTCTTCAAATGACTTTTTAAACTCATGCCTAAATTTTATTAGTAATACATCATCAGAAAACTTAAATTTACTTAAAAACCATTTATTTTCCCGATTAAACGTAGAGTCTTATATGGACCAAGAGGATAAATCTGATTCTGATTTTAATTAATTAAACATATCAAATCACATAGTCATGAATTCAAAAAAGAAATTAAAAATTATTCAGTGGAATATTAGAAGTATTAAATCAAACAGGGAAAACATAACGAACTTAATTTTCAAAGAAGACCCTGACATAATTGCTATTAATGAAACTTGGCTTAAACAAGATTTTAATTTTTCTTTGAAGTATTATAATGTTGTCAGACAGGACAGAGATGACGGATATGGTGGAGTAGCTACTTGTATCAAGAAATCTATTATTTTTTCTACAATTCAGAAGTACAACTCAGACCAAATCCAATACATAACAACAAAAATTGGTAACTTATACATAATAAACATTTACTCCAATACAAATAATGCCATAACTCTTCCTTTCTTGAGCTCAACAATAGAAAACATACCTACAGAAAACTTAATTATACTAGGTGATCTGAACTCTCACCATCCCCTATGGGATAAATGTCCTACCAATAAGGGAGGAAGAAATATTTATGATTTTATTTTTGATAAAGAATTAATTATCCTAAATGATGGGTCAGCAACATTGTTTCAACCTCCTAATAATAATCTTAGCGCTGTAGATCTAGCCATAGCAAGTAATAATATGGCTCTATGTTCTACTTGGGGTGTCATATAAGATTGTGGAAATAGCAACCATTTCCCCACCTTTGTCATAATAAACAACTGTGAGTTTAACAAAAATGATAGCATCTATACACAAACATACAAAATGAGAAATATTAAAAGAGCAGACTGGTATACATTCCACACTGGGATGATAACAGGAATGCTTGATTTACCGGTAAACTCTAATTACAATGAGTTTTTGGAGGTAGTTAATCAAGTAGCAGATAACTCAATTCCCTATAAAAACTGTAGAACACAGGGTAAACCTTCAAATCCGTGGTGGGATGAAGAATGTTCACTTTGGATTAAAAGCCGCAAACAGGCAATTCAAAACTTTAAACAATCTGTTTCCTTAGAGAACTATATAAACGCTAAACGTATAATCGCCCAAACTAAACGAAACCTCAGAATTAAAAAAAGAAATAAATTCATAAACTTCTGTGAATCATTAAATAAGGAATCTAACACTACCTATGTCTGGAGCAAAGTTAAAAAATTCTCAAATAACAAAAATTACGGCCAGACATTTCATAACCCCGCAGATAACATTAAAACAGAAATTCTACAGAACATGTCTGCAGTTTTTATTGATCCAAATTTTGAGCTTGACGATATAAACGAGCAAGTTTCCCCTTTTACAATCTGGGAACTTAACAATGCTGTAAATAATAAAAAAAATTCGGCGCCAGGTATGGACGACATTCCTTACCTTATGATAAAACATCTACCACTACAAGCTAAACATTTTCTGTTGAATATCTACAATAATTGTCTAAATGGTGACAACCTGCCTGAAGATTGGAAAAACCATAATGTTATAAATATCTTAAAGCCACACAAAAATCCACTCTTGGCCAGTAGTTTCAGACCAATAGTTTTATCCTCATGTGTGCTTAAAACATTAGAAATATTAATCAAGAATCGCCTAGATTGGTCCTTAGAACATAACTGTTCATTCACCAACCATCAGACAGGTTTTAGAAAAGGAAGAGGCACTGCTGACAACTTGACACTCCTTCATTCCACAATTGTGGAAGCCTTTGAATCCTCCCAATCGGTTTTGGCCATCTTTCTTGATATCAAAGCAGCATATGATAATGTCAATATATACAAACTTTATAGCAAACTAAAACTTCGAAATATTCCATCTGCAATAAATAATATTGTGTTCAAAATTTTACAGAACAGACTTTTATATTCAAGATCTAATGATGGTGACTTTTTGGGACCTTTCATGGCAACTAAGGGGCTACCTCAAGGTTCTCCCTTAAGTACCATTTTGTTTAATATTTATATAGCAGAATTGTTTTGTATTAGCAATAATGAAGTTAAAATATGTGGATATGCAGACGACTTGGTTTTGTATATTAAGGGATATGATATCCCAAGCATGGTAAGTAAAATAAACAAAGAATTGGAAAACACATTACACTGGCTTGCAGAACATGACTTGTCCTTATCCAAAGACAAATGTGAAGCTGTATGGTTCACAAAGGGTAGGCGAAGAGATAATCTAACAGAAATCAAAATCAACAACACAGCCATTCCTCTAAAAAATGAAGTGAAATTTCTAGGCATAATTTTTCATAAGCATCTATCATGGGACTTACATGTTGACAATATTATACTCAAGGCAAAGAAAAATATTAACATCCTACGTGCAATATGTAGAGTCTGGTGGGGAGCTGACCCACGAACACTCCTAATGGTTTTTAATGCCTTGATCAGATCTCACCTCGATTATGGTTCCTTCCTATTCAACCCAATATCACAAAAATGCAACAACAAACTCAATGCAGTATTTTTTGAGGGACTTAAGATATGTTTGGGGTGCATGAAGTCTACACCAAATTTGGCAATCTTGGCAGAGTCTGCCCAAATGGACCTAGAACATAGAAGATTATTGTTAGCCTCTAAATTTTTAAGTAAAATCATCATTATTGAGAATCATCCGATAATATTACTCCTAATTGAAATACGTAAAAGACTTATAAACAAACCTAATTTTTACACAAGGCATAATGTACCATACTTGGTTTCGGCATTAGAATATTTTTTTCCATATTTTAAAAAAATATACAAAAGCCCAAATTTTCCATGCTATGAATTAGACTATGATACACTAATGAATCCACTTCCAATTCTAAATTGTAATATCAAAAAATATGACCCGATGATTAAAGAAATATTCCTTATGACTACTGAACAATATGGGAAAGACCATACCTTTATATATACTGATGCCTCAAAAAACAAAGAAAGGGTAGGTTTTGGGATATGCATCCCGAGTATTGATTATAATTTCTCCTCAAGACTTCCTGGAGCTCTAAGCATAAGCAAAGCAGAGAGTATAGCAATACATCAAGCGGTGGAAGTCGCAACTACAAAACATCTAAAGAAAGCTATAATATTTTCTGATTCGCTCAATGCAATAACCAATATTAAAACATGTAACATATCTGCTTCAGCAGATATAAGGGCCCTAAAAACAAAGAAACTTATATCTTCAGCCAATGAGAATGGTACCAAAATTCTCCTTTCCTGGATACCTGGACACTCTAATATATTTGGTAACACCCAGGCTGACATACTGGCAAAAATAGGAAGAGGCCTGAATGTACCCATGGAAGTACAACTGAATTCCCAGGATGCCCTATCAATCATCAAAGGAAAAATTACAAAAGAGTACCAAGAAAAATGGAAATCTTTAGTCCAGAAGAAGACTTCGCAATACAAAACAATTCAAGACTTCTTTCCTACAAAACCTTGGTATTCAAATTTTCCATATAGAAATAGAAGACACACTACCACCATCATTAGAATGCGCACAGGCCATTGTTTAACAAAACAACATCTGTATAAAATGAATATAAAAGATAATCCTTTTTGTGAATGTGGTCGTCTCGAGGATCTAAACCACATATTTTTTGAATGCCCGATTAATGTGATTCCTAATTGTGATATATATACAAAATTTATTTCCATGAACTTCAAAACACCGCTCTCTATATACAATATTCTAAGTTCTTTAACGGAAGAATCAGTCAATGTAATTATGCGTTTTCTTGCAATTAACCAAATAAGCTTATAAACTGCAATGCGTTTTCTAGCAATTAACAAAATAAGCTTACAAATTGCAAGGCTCAACTGTTTATATGTATCCGTGTTATATTATGTTGCTATTTGTCATTTAATTTATGTTTTAATTTTTAATCATACTGAACCTGACCCAATTAATCTCATTTAATTATAATCATCACACCTCATCAAAAGCTTCCTTACAAGAACATAGTCAGCGATTTTGGTATGGCTTAGAGCCAGACTACGTCAAGATCGCTTATAAATCGTGCTGGTAATCGCCTTGCAGCGAAACCAAAAACAAAAAAGAAGAAGAAGAAGTCTTTCTCAATTCCCGTTCAACCGATGGCAGTTTAAACTTGAACGATGCTTGAACGGTGGATTTTGGCCGTTCAAAGATTTCAGAACTCAGTTCAGATGATTTCATGGACTACGCATGCGTTGTATTAACACGAAACGCCGTCATAATATAAATATATCCTATTTTATTATATTAAGCCTAACGATAAACGATAACATTATTTATGTTTTTATAATATTTATTTATAATTATTAAAATGACTATTTGACTATAAATACTTAAATTTAACATTATTCAAAAACAGCATAAAAAAGGTAGTTCAAAATGGCGACAGTTTTTTGCCCTTTGCCATTTATTGGCATTTCTCGAAAGCTGTAGAACGAGCACTGACATGAACGCGCAATGAGAAATGCATTCCAAACAGAACCGGAGATCACCCGTGAACCCGGTTCAACTGAACCATAGATTAACGCAGGTATGAGAAATCGACCCTAATTCCTCTAAACTACAGATTTTTTTATAATTTTGTATATTTTGATGTGACTCACAAGAGGAATATCGTTCCGCTGATTTCTATCCTCATTTAATTCGTCTATTAATTATCTTAAATCACTAATAAAATAATATCTCTCCATTATCAATAATAACATAATAATATTATTATATATTTATTATACAAGCAAGCAAAAGCAAATAATGCATTTAGCAAGTTTGTAAGGTTATGAATACAAAATGTCAAGTTAGTCTCGGTTTAAACCTACTATTACCTCGGATTAAATTTTAGTCCGAGACTAGAGAGGGCTTAGCTTAGTCCATCGTTAGTCGCTGTTTATTAATAGGGAAAATGAATGGTATTGACTTAGTCCTCGGAATAAAGTTAGTTTAGTCCGTGTTTATTAATAAGGCTGTGATAGTGTACTATTATTAAAATCTAATCTGATTTAGTGTTTGTAACCATTGAATTATGTACAAGCAAAATTTTTATATTGTAGCCAACTAGTTTTTTGATTATTCTCACTAAAACATTAAAACACCTGCATTAGTTCTTTTTACTGTTTATTATTTTATTGATTTTTCCTTTATTTTCTTAGTTTCTTCTAGATATTTGGTTTTTTCAGACTTAAGTGAACAGTGAAACCACAGGAAAAAAGCTGGGGTCTGGATTTGAGCAGATAGAGTTGATTTTATAAAAAATGAAGATTGTAATATACAGTATGTCCCTGTAAGTTGTATCCATATGGAAAACTTTTTTATTATTAATTTTACGAAAAAAAGTTATTCTTTATAAAAAGCTCTGCATGATCCACAGTCTAAGATTTAACCATCAAATATCAAATTTTTTGAATAGTATACGAGGTATGTCAAAAATTTTGAATTTCACTCAAGAGTAAGGTAGCTTTATTTTTCACAATATTGAAAATTGCTATTATGAAAAGTTGTTTGGAATTAAAAACTGTATTCTAGTATGCAATTACATGCTTCTAATTTAAACATTTTTTTTGCAAAATTATGGGTAACTTAACATTATTTTTAGTTATTTTTATTCAGATAACTCTTTTATTATTAATTTTACGAAAAAAAGTGATTCTTAATAAAAAGTTCTGCATGGTCTAAAATCTAAAATACCACCATCTTTTGTCAAATTTTATTAATTTTATACGAGGTATGTCAAAAAATATAAATTTCGCTCAACAGTAAAATACGTTTATTTTTCACAATATCGAAAATTGTTATTATGAAAAGTTATTTAGAATTAAAAACTATGTTTCAGTATGTAATTACATCCTTCTAATTGAAATATTCTAAACTATAAAGGTACTTTACTTTTAATCTAAATGTATCTTTTTTGACATACCTCGTATAAAACTGATAAAATTTGATATAAGATGATTGTATTTTAAGTTTTAGACCATCCAGAACTTTTTATTGAGAATCACTTTTTTTCGTAAAATTAATAATAAAAGAGTTATCTTTTATAAAAAATAATGATAGTTATCCATAATTTTTCAAAAAAAAAATTTTTTTTAATTAGAAGGATGTAATTGCATATTAGAATCTAGTTTTTAATTCCAAACAACTTTTTATAATAGTAATTTCCAATATTACGAAAAATAAAGCTACTTTACTCTTGAGTGAAATTCAAACTTTTTGACATACCTCGTATAATATTCAAAAAATTTGATATTTGATGGTTAAATCTTAGGCTTTGGACCATGCAGAGCTTTTTACAAAGAATAACTTTTTTTCGTTAAATGAATAATAAAAAAGTTTTCCATATGGATACAACTTACAGGGACATACTGTATAATATATACTCAGTGACATTGGAAGTGCTACACCCAGAAGTAATCATTTCTTCAACTTAATTTTTTAGCAGCACAATGACTATATTTAAAGCATGCTATGATAACAATATCAATGTTTTATCATTTATCATGTTTTATAGTTTGTGTAAAAATAAAGTTTTATCTTTAAATTTGATTGTGAAAATACCAATTTATGAAGACCGGTTGGTACAGAAATTTTTAGTTATTATTCCTCATTCTAATTGTATTTAATGCAAGAATATGCCTTGCGTTTGAAGACACCAAAATTACCACCATTTTAGCCATTTTCGTAGGGGTAGAATTAGTGCCTATAAAGATATGGGTTTGTCGTATCGCGAAATTAGCCGTCGCGTCGTGTTAATTATACGACAATGACAGTTATGTGAGTGTGTCGTGTGTGGACAAACAAAGGTAGAAGAACACGAAGAAGACCAACTGGTCAACCGAGGCGTACCACAGGGCGTCAAGATAGGCGCTTTAGACTACTGGCTCTGCGAGACTATTTTGCTACTACGCTGAATAAGTCACTGACCAATGGTTTGGAGTAGAAGGTAGACTTGTTACTACACATACCCTATACCGTAGCATTCGAGCCTTTGGACTGGTTTCATTCCGCCCACGACGAGTCCTTCCTTTGACTGCGGACCACTGTCATCAACGTTTAAATTAGTGCAGAGAACGGCAGCATTGGTGGAAGAATGGCATAATGCAGCATTCAGCGATGAATATCGTGATTTTGCCTAGGTGTTTATAATGGTCCTCAGATGATAAGCCTGTTGACAGGCATCTACACAGGACAGTTAGAGTAATGGTTTGGCGGGTTATTGCCTATGGTAGCCGATTACCACTTTTGCTTATTTGAGGCAGTATGACAGATGAGCATTATGTTGATGACATTTTACAAACCACTTTACTGCCTTATTTAGACGGCCGTCGAACCGCCCTTTTTCAGGAAGACAACGCGCATACCCATACCGCTCGTCGAACTATGGACTTTCTCCAAGAAGCTGGTGTTAATTTTTTGCCGTGGTTACCCCGTTCACTGGGTTTAAATCCCATCGAAAATGTGTGGGATATGATGGGAAGGAGACTGTCCACTTTGCTCCATCCTCCACAGACTCTGGCACAGCTAATCCATACAATTCAAGTTGTTTAGAACGAGGTGCCACAAGTAGACATCATCTCATTTTGTCAATGTCTAGAAAAGTGTATTTTGCTAGGGGGTCGCCAAACACATTATTAATTTTTTTTGATTATATGTCAATAAAAAGTCTTGTCAATTTTATCGCTTTATTCTTGATGAGAATGTACCATGTTGCCAAAAAATTAAGTTTCAGAAATGATTCCTTTTGGCTGTAACACTTCTCATGTCACTGAGTATATTTGTAGTAACAATAATTGTCAATCTACCTTTAAGGGGTCTTCATCTCTGATGGTACGCTTTCAATGTAATGAATAATGAAGCCAAAGCATGCCCACTTCAGGATGCTATTCGTAAGCTAGTTTACACGTTTAACCTAAAGGCAGTGGACAAATTCCAAACACTAGTATATTAAAAAGTATTTCTCCAGAAAAACTAGTTGGCTAAAAAGTATCTACTAAAAGATTATACAACTATATACTTCAATAAAAATAATAATGATGATAAGATTTTACCTTTTATATATTGGGACTTCTAAAAATACGCAAGTATAAGTATTTTATGTACCGGGTGTCCCAATAAGAATGGCTCTCGGCCATATCTCAGGAACCGTTTATAGTAGAGCTTTGAAATAAAAATTTTTATAACAAAAATTGCCTCAGGAAAAGCCTGGAAATTATTTTCATAATTGTGGGTCCATCGCTAGAGGGCGTAATTGAATATCAAAAATAAAAAAATCTAAATTTTACAAAATTTTCCTAATAAAGGGGCACTGAAAATCCGATTATTGTATTCTTCATCAAATTCTGCGCATATTTGATTTAACAAGTTTAACTCTACCTTTGCAAATAAGAGGTGGGGGTGAGTGGGAACCTTGTTATGAAAAAATGGCTGTAAGTCCGGTTCTGCTAAATCAAATTTTGAAAACTGGGTCTTGTTGAAGACAGATCTTTTTCTTCAATGTAAGTGTGATAATTTTGAACCATCCTAATAAGTAATAAGCCAGCTGGGAGGCGTTATTTAATTTTTTTCAGAAATCTAGTTTTCTTTGGAAAATATTAAATACAAGTATGCATTTTTAATAATACTTTATAAAATTAGATTAAATTAGCAATAGAATAGCGAAAACCGCATGTCGATACCTTTTTTATATCTCAAGATATCTCGAGAAACGTGTAAATTTTATACATAACTGTTACTATCACCGGTAAACTAAGTTAATGAAAAGTAGTGTGCTCAGGAAAAAAACAAAATAACATTTTCCAGATGTCAACGTATAAAAACATAATTAATTAAAACAACAATATAAAGAGAAGCAATACTATTAAAATTAAATATAACAGAACAAAAAGTTAGTGACGACCTAAATATTCAAATTGTTGCCCATCATACACTACTCTAGAATACATTATCCAGAGAATACTAAACGCCATTCAAAGCATATCGAGAGCAGAAATTGAGACTGCTGTTCAATCTACTCTTGAAAGAGTAAATGTTTGCAACGAAAATGATGGGCAAGAATTTGAACGTTTATGTCATCACTAAATAGTTGTTTTTATTTCTTTGTAATAGGGCTTTTCAACGCTTCTCATTTGTTTCGAGCCTCTGTCATATGCCGTATAATCCGTGTATAATATTAATATACGAGATATGAACGAGGCTCGAAACAAATGAGAAGCGTTGAAAAGACCTAATATACGTTGAGAGCTGGAAAATGTTTCTTTGTTGTTTCCATAGCACACTACTTTTAATGAATTCTTTCGTTTACCGGTGACAGTAACAGTTATGTTTTTAAATTTACACGTTTTGTAAGATATATCGAGATAGAAAAAAGGTATTAACATGCGGTTTTCGCTATTCTGTTACTAATTTTGTCTAATTTTGTAATATGGTATTAAAAATGCATGTTTGTATTTAATATTTTCCAAGGAACACTAGATTTCTGAAAAAAATTAAATAACGCCTTCTAGCTGGCATATTACTCAGTAAGTTGAATCGAAATCATAACTTTTACATTGATGAAAAATATCTATTTTCAACAAGACCAAGTTTGCAAAATTTGATTAAGCAGAACCGGACTCACAGCCAGTTTTTCATAACAAGGTTCCCACTTACCCCCACCTCTTATTTCCAAAGATAGACCTAAACTTGTCAAATCAAGTATGCGTAGAATTTTATGAAGAATACGACGATCGGATTTCCAGTGCCCCTTCATTAGGAAAATTTTGTAAAATTTAGATTTTTTAATTTTTGATATTCAATTACGCCCTCTAGTGGTGGTCCCACAATTATGAAAATAATTTCCAGGCTTTTCCTGAGGCAACTTTTGTTATACAATTTTTTATTTCAAAGCTCTACTATAAACGGTTCCTGAGATATAGCCGAGAGCCATTCTTATTGGGACACCCGTACATCTCAAGTTTTTGGAAGATGTCTAACATTAAACTACTGGGCACATTAATTCGAGGTTATTTTTCATTTGAAGAGAATATCAATAGGAATTATCATCATGAAATATATAATTGGTACATATAAATTTAAATTTCAAAAGTACTCAACTAGTGGAAGTAAAGGATTTTACGGTCATTTTAGTTGACAAAAAAAGTCAGCAACTTCATTGATTTAATGAATACGTTTCGACTTAAATTTCTAAAGCTTCCTCAGTTCACTAAAAAAAGCTCTTAAAGTCTATAAGTACATCAACCTTGATGGGCTACATATTTACAAAACAATTGGTAGTTTGTTTGGTGTTATATAAAATGTGAAGTTATCCAACACACAGAGCAGCTAACTTAACAATAAATAATAAAGCTACCACTGTGCACCATTGTTGATTTATTTGATAATACGAAGAGTTAAATTTAATCGAAAGATTCATTTCGTTATGTTGATTTAGGGCAGATGGATGTTTGAGAATATGGCACATTTGAAGGAAGGATTTTTTTGATAATTTTGTTGTTTGGCCAGTATTCTTCCTTCTGCCTTTGATGAATTCTGATGTTTAGTGGAACTGAATTTTTCTTACTTTTTTTAATTACTCTATTGTTTCCAGAACTATATCATCTAATGGACAAAAAGAGAAGGTAAACGTTGGCCTACATTCTTCTTTATTTGCGTTGTATTTGGAAATATCGACTCTATTATATAATATTTTTATTTACTTGTTATAGTAAAAATCTATTTCTAACAATTTTAAAGCTAATTGGTTCTCACCAAAGCCATAAGTGTCACAAAAAAAATAAAATAATATTAAAAAAATAAAAACCTACGTTTTAAAATTTTTCATCAAGTTATCACGGAAAATGAATAAATGTTAGATTTTTTTAACGGTGCGACTGCTCCCGTTTTAAGTAATTAGATCACCGTGTATATTATTTTAAATATCGTTTGAAATGGACCCCAATCTTTTCTCGATTTATGATGCAAACGAGTTTGGCGAATAATTATCAGCAAAAACACCTGTCGACATATTTGAAATTCAATTAGGCTTTAATTAAAATTATAATTCGGTAACAATGCAAATAGTGTTTGTCATTTCTTGCATTTGATAATAGAAACGTACCGCAGGTTATTACTAATTTTCTATATTATGTGATATTTAAATTAAAATCTTCGATATAAATATTAGGCTATTGATTATGTACTATAGAAAGGAACTACAACGTTAACGGGGTTTTATTATTTCATATGGTCAATGAATCTCTATGTGTGAAAAAACCGCGGAGTGCTACCATTTAAAGGGGTGCGTTTTTGAGAAATGGGTGAATTAGTCCCTGGGCACAGGTTACATTAGCGTGAGTTCTAGGCACTTTTGGTACAAACACGTCTACATAAAAATTGTTCCTGGTTAAATTTCCTATCTAAATATAACTTTTTAAAGTCAAAGATACTTTTTTTACAAAAATATACTCAAAAGAAAAAGCACAAAGAAACCCAAAAGAAAAAAATTTTGTTTTTTGTCCCATAACTTTTGTCCACGGGGATAAAGGTATAGACATTGCTTCACAAAAAAAAACTTACATATTTTCTCTTTAAAATTATGTTTGGTAGAGGTCATTAGGATTTACAGTTTTCGAAATATGATTTTTCAAACTTTTGGGCAATTTTGGGCAAATATGCCACTCACAGCAATTTTGGTCAATTTTCGTTGTTATTTCGCAAATATTGTTCTCTGTTTTCTACGTAACTTTAGGCATATGCAATGGTACACGTAAGAGGAATAGAACTCAATTACCTTTAAAATGTTCTACGGTATAATGTTGTACTACTTCTTTTAAAGAGGTTATCTTTTTTAAGATTTTATACTTTTAATGAGATTTTATATTTTTTACGATTATTTTTTAAATTTCCCATTATAACTTTTTTCTCTACATTTCGGTATATATTGTATAAAAAAAGAGAAAGCTTATTCTGTTTAAACAAACTAAGTTATCAATCGAAGCAGCGCAGAAAACCACAATAAATATCGCCTCCGTACCACCAGATTGACAACAGGTGGAATACTTTCTTTGGTTACACCTCCTGAGACTTTTACAATTTATAAGTCATACAGGTGCCGAGAAAATTAAGATGAGAGAATTTTAAATAATTCACAACTCATCTACTCAGCATGGTAAAGCTCCAACAAGAAAGATTCCTTAATACTCAAAAGAGTAAATGAATTAAAAATGTATAAACATTCTCAACCAGAGTATTATGCAGCTGCTGCATTTTCGTTTTGCAAAGAAATTGAGAATGTTTATACATTCTTATTCTGTTTACTTTAAAATGGTATATTATAAAAAAATTATACGATTAATTTTTTATTAAGATATGCTTTTTCAAAATGTAATAAGTACTTGCAACGATTTTTGATTTTGGGATTATGTTTTAAATTTCTCATTATAACTTTTTTATGTGATTGTGTGTTATGATTGAATCTTATTTTTTATAGGTAATACTTTGGATCCACTTGACTCGGCCGGGAAAACTTCAAAATATGGATTAATTCCAATATTTACTGTCAAAGCTCTTGCACCACAAGCTTTGCTTGAAAAAATAGCATGTAAATGTACCAAAGGATGTACAAAAAACTGCGGTTGTAGGAAGATAGGAATTAGTTGTTCAATATTCTGTAAAGGGTGCATGTGCATCGATACTAATTGTGGGAACTCTAAGACAACTGAGGTGTCAGAGGAAGATATTGAAGCTAATGCTAACGAAGAGATGGACTTTGATTTTGAAATTTTTTTAAATGTCAACGTTTAAATAATTTTAACTAAAGTGATGTTTTCTAAGTGTTTATGTAATTTTTGTTAAAGAAATAATTTTAAATAATACAGGTAAAAAAATATCAAAGGATCACTCGGTTTCCATTATTTAAATATAGATGATACACCATTTTAAACAACAGAAAGTAAGTCCTCTTTATTGAGCAATATATAGTATATTTATGTACAAGAAAAAAAAGTTATAATGAGAAATTTAAAAAATAATCCTAAAATCAAAAATCGTTGCAAGCACTTATTATATTTTGAAAAATAATATCTTATTCAAAAATAATCCTAGAATTTTTTGTAATACCTAAACCATTTTAAAGTAAACAAAATAAGGTTTCCTTATTATATAATATAATATATACCTAAATGTAGAAGAAAAAAAGTTATAATGAGAAATTTTGTAAATAATCGTAAAAAATGTAAAAAATATTTTTGTATATTAGGTATTATATAATAGGTATATAATATATTATATAATATTATTTTATTTTTATATTATATCATAAAAAATCGTTAAAAGTATAAAACTTTGAAAAACCATAATCCCTTTAAAAAAAGTCGTACAACGTTATACAGTAGACCATTTTAAAGGTAATTGATTTCTATTCCTATTACGTGTACCATTGTATATACCTAAAGTTACGTAGAAAAAAGTTAATGAACAATATTTGCGAAAAAACAAGGAAAATTGCCCAAAATTGCTGTGATTGGCGAGCTTTGAAAAATCATAGTTCGAAAAATATAAATCCTAATTACCTCTACTAAACAACATTTTAAAGAAGAAATATGTAGGTTTTTTTTCTGTAAAGCAATGTCTATACCTATATCCTCGTGGACAAAAGTTATGGGACAAAAAACAAAATTTCTTTCTTTTGGGTTTCTTTGTGCTTTTTCTTTCGAATATATTTTTGTAAAAAAAAGTATCATTGACTTTAAAAAGCGATATTTAGATAGAAAATTTAACCAGGAACAATTTTTATGTAGATATGTTTGTACCAAAAGTGCATAGAACTCACCCTAATGTAACCTGTGCCCAGGGACTAATTCACCCATTTCTCAAAAACGCACCCCTTTAAATGGTAGCACTCCGCGGTTTTTTCATATATAGATGTCCATTGACCATATGAAATAATAAAACCCCGTTAACGTTGTAGTTCCTTTTAGCTATCTTATTTTGAATATAATCAATAGCCTATATGCAAATTACCATAAAACAAATCAGGCAAATTTGATAAAATAAAAATTATATAATTATTATTATTATCAAAATCAGTATTTTTTAGTCTGCCTGTCCACTATAAGATAATTATATACGGTTCATCATAATCCTCTTTACCATTTTACTTATGAACAATCGTCTTATCAAATTACATTTCTCCATAAGTTTCAATCTTGGGCATATCAGAATCGATCCAATTCACTGATATATCTAGCCTTAGCGTCTCCCTAGCGTCTTCATTGGTCTCCTACTCCTTTCTGAAACCTTCTTCTTTAGCCCATTTCTATCAAATTTTTGACATAGGCTTTCCTCAAATCTCCCCATAATTGTCTGTTCTTGGCTGCACTTTTCCAGTTAGTTCCTGCAGCTTCTACAATATCGTCCTTCCATCGCATCAGAGTTCTTCCTCTTCCTCTTCTTCCTATCCACGGTCTCCAGTTTTGTATTTCACCATTCCATCTTTTATCTTCCTGTCTCGCATTGTGGCTCTCAAATCTCCATTTTAACCCTGTTATATGTTCAGTTTCATTTTTTACTTTTGTTTTCTCTTTTATCCATCTGTTTAATTTTCTGTCTGCTTTTCGTCACCAAAGAAGGAGTGGGGCAAAGAGTAGCGATCTCCCTGCTCTTTATAAAATTTAGGTATGGACTGTATGTAACTTAACTAGCTGTACTTACTCTTCATTTATAGAGCAGTTATGGAGGAAAGTTTGGACTAATTTGAATAAAGTAATAAGACTTTATGATACAACCCATTGAAATATTCAATTAAAAATACCTTTAGTTAACTTTACGCACACTGTCTTTCCAGTCAACTGATATGGTGTGAACACCTCTTAGATATGCCCAATAGTTAACATTCAACTTGTTCTAAACAACAATAAACAAAATGGTTTACGTGTACGAAATTTATTGGTGCGAAATACTCAAGCTTGGTTCTAAGATTCTATAAATAGTCCAGAAAGCCACTGCGCATCCGCTAGGAAAAATATTCTAATTCGGAATTTTTGAACAATCTTACTCAAAAAGGACTCCTTCTAACAAATTTGCATGTTGCCAGCACCAAAAGGTTGTCAAAAATTTTTTAAACGTTTTTTTTTCTTTTTTTTCCTAAAATTATTTTTTTTGCATGAAAAAAAGTTTTTTTAGGTTTTTTGGATCATTCCAAACAGAAAAGTCTTTAGTGACTTTTCTCTAAAAATGATAGTTTTTGACATATAAGCGATTAAAAATTGAAAAATTACGAAATCGGACATATTTAACCCTCAAAAATTATGTAAAAAACTGAAAATTTGAATGTTACCAAGGTAGGTAGATATTCTTTAAACATCGATTGATGAAATCCCGAAGAGTTTTTTGCAATACAGTATTCAAAACTCCATTGTTTTTTAATTGCTAATCAAGCGTGCGCGACACTATTTTCCACCGACAGTATGGTGCAAATGAAAGGAATAAATTCGTTATTTCGTAATCCGGCGACTTTAAGGAAAAATCCCGAAACAGGTCGATTTTTATTTTTAAGTTATGACATTGCGGTATATATGGTATACTAGTAACGTTATCCGTCTGGACGTGATGACGTAATCTATGATTTTTTTAAAAGAGAATAGGGGTCGTGTGGTAGCTCATTTGAAAGGTTCTTCAATTCTCTATACAGTAATGTAAACATTTACACCATTATTTATACAGGGTGTCCTTCTACTTCTTTTTTTGTCAAATAATTTAATTTAACCCTTTCGCTGCGGAGCTACTGAGAGTATTTGCATCTCGTCACTGCGGCGCTAATAGACGTCTCCCGCAGTGAAGCAAATATTTTTGGCTTTTAGGTTACAGTTGACTTAATTGTTGGAATTCTATCATTTGTTTTAATTTATTATTTTATTTTAACTATTTATTGCCAATTCTAGAACTATTATAATATATATAATAAATAATGTAGTAAAACAAATGATAGGGTTCATTTGTTCTTATGGTTCTTCCAATTCTGCCATCGAATAATGTTTACCCCTTTTTGGTGGCAGCGGCATGATGTAATAGTTATTACCAGTATTTTTTATCTCAAACAAAACGTAATAATTAGCGACAATTTCACTTTACGGTACTAACGCATTCGCAATAAGTACTAAACACCTTCTCAGTTACCCAGTTACCCCTCTTACTCATCCCGCTCGAGGCACTTTAGGTGGGCGGTTCACGCCCATTCATTAAGAAAACATCTGATGACATTATATTTTATATTTTGTTTACGTTATTTTTTGTCTATCCGCAAATAATCGCTAACCGCAGCGAAGCGGTTAGCCCTGTCGCATAAATACGTTTCCCGCACATCTCGTGCACTACTGAAATTACGCAAATATGCGGTTCCCGCAGTCAAAGGGTTAATAAAAAATTTTTGGACACCCTGTATAAATAATTATATAAATGTTTATATTACTGAATAGAGAATTGAAGACCCTTTCAAATGAGCTAGCACACGACCCCTATTCTCATTTAAAAAAATCATCGATTACGTCATCACGTCCAGATAGATGACGTCACTAGTATACCATATATGCCACAATATCATAACTTTGGAGCTGTTTCGGGATTTTTCCTCAAAGTCACCGGTTTACGAAATAACGAATTTATTCCTTTCATTTGCACCATACTCTCGGTGGAAAATAGTGTCGCGCACGTTTGATTAGCAATTAAAAACAAAGAAGTTGTGAATATTGTATTACAAAAAGCTCTTCGGGATTTCATCAATCGATGTTTAAAGAATATCTACTTACCTTGACAGCATTAAAATTTTCAGTTTTTCACATAGTTTTTGAGGGTTAAAAATGGCCGATTTCGCAATTTTTCAATTTTTAATCGCTTATATGTTAAAAACTATCATTTTTAGAGAAAAGTCACTAAAGATCTTTTCTGTTTGGAATGAGCCAGAAAACCTAAAAAAGCTTTTTTCCATGCATAAAAAATTATTTTAGAAAAAAACAAAACAAACGCTAAAAAAATTTTTGACCACCTTTTGGTCCTGGCAACATGCAAATTTGTTAAAAGGAGTCCTTTTTGAGTAAGATTGTGCAAAAAATCTGAATCATAATATTTTTCCTAGCGAATGCGCAGTGGCTTTCTGGACTAAAAATGTAAATTTGGATTCTATCTATTAATAAATTCCGTTTCACATTGCAAAAAATACTAATACATTTTTTACAAACGTACAAAGTTATTTCAAATTTGTCATAAAAGTATTTAGATGTTTCGTAATATTTACTTTTTGAAATATCTAAAACTGCATAGATTTCAACTTTGCAATAATTATTTGTAAACAAATACGAAGACAAAATGGTACCACTATTATGCTAACAAATCCATTAAGCTGCTACCAAATTGTTCAGTTTGCTTTCCCAACCATTATATTCTGCGTCTTTCTGACTTTCTTATTCTTAAAATACCTTCATCACCATCATCAAACTAAGTTATGTATATTTCTTCTTCGTAACTAGTGTCGATGCCACAGCCAATATTATTGATACGTAAGGAAAAAATCAATACAATTTTTCTCATTACAAAATATTGGCTACAGTCAATGTTACAGCTCATAATTAGACGATAAAGAAAGTACAAGAATACATCTATATTTTCTTGTTACATCAGCAGGAACAGGTTATTCATCCACATAAAGTACCGTCTGTTTGGTAGTAAATTTCGGCCAATTAGACGCTTACTGTTCCTTGGTCGACCAACTTAGTGTTTGACTAGTACAAATTATTGAACCAATAGGATGAATTACCTCGACCAATGGTGATGATGCAACGCAGAATCGGTTGTAAATTACATTGCATCTCACCATACACGAAGAGAACGTGGTTTTACAGCAGACAATAACAGTGCAGAAAGGCACGTAAAAACGAAGAGCATATGAAATACGATAAAATACCTGAGAAAATTAAGTACATACAGTAACAAGTGATTAAAGAAAAAAGACAAGTAACAAGGGATCAAAAATAAGAAAATTATAGCATAATTTAACTGAGAAAAGAAGGCTAATATTACGGAAATATAAACAAAACAAAAGGTCAAACAAGGCATAAACATGCAAAATAAGGACAGTACTAGCTGCAGAACTTCCCATATAAATTATAAATAAGTTTATCAAAAGCTTTTTCAAAGTTATTGTGTACATGGACTGAGCGAAACATTGCATCCGTCCTAGATACCAGCCAAAGAAGTGTGAAAAGGACCCACCAAATAAACAATGGTTCGACTAAATACAGAAAAATAACGAAAAACAGTCCCTCAGAAGGACCAGCTAATTTATAATAATGACCTTCATGGAAATAATCATAAAAATATGTATGTGTCCACTTGTGTCCACTTGCGTAGAGCAAAAGATAGTTTGATTCTAATAGTCAGGCAACGCTCAATGTATTCAATTTTGTAGAGGTCAATTCTAAGCTAATATGGAAATACGTGGGTGCTTTAAATAAACTAAGAGGCTTAAATAAACGGCTACCACGGTGTGTAGTTCACAGTTCACATATCTCTGGAATGGTGAAGGAATTCACCAGGACCAAACAAACAGTTCATAAGAACATTCACCAAAATTTAAAGAAGATTTAATGAGGAAAGATATGAAAACAGTCGAAGCCATGGTAGGTCAATTAACTAGGCAGTGAAAGCTGAATATGCAGTTGAAGCTGATGGGATTGGTGGATGACAGTATATGCAGATTTTTTCACCTACAAGAAGAAACAGCCTAGCACTTTTTGTGTCATGCCTGGCAAATGTGCGATTCTTTACGATAGGCGAATAAAAGACACCGGTAAACAGCTACATGAAAGTTTCAGTGTCCAAACTACTACATGTTTTAAAAACAGCAGACTACAGAATGTAATCCACGATTAGTGGACCACAATAGATTGAAAAAGGTCGACATGGAACAGGACGAAAGCCACATCAGTGAATATATCTATGCACCGCCACTACAAAAACATGACTTACAAACCTTTTTTGTTTTAAGTCTTAAGCAAGAGGAATCAGAAACGTTGCCACAGGAATACTAATTAATGAGTAGCTGACTCGTGGTCGTGACAGTAATTATACTGAATACGAGGGGAACCGCAGCTTTAGACATTTGATTGCAACACTTACTTTAGCGGATAATGGTGAGAAGCAACTATCAGTGGAAATATGTTTGAAGGACCCTAAGACCCTATTATTTCTAGTGAAAGATGGCAACGATATCTCTTGGAATTCCGTCAGTCGAAAAGCTCAAAATAGTGTGACTATTAAGCAATCGTAGTTCACTACAGTTGTCGCACGGTCCCTTATTTCCTTTGCGATTATTGGTTTACGATGATATCGATCCTTACCAGTACACCAGATTTTTAGACAGACGAATGTGTCTATCATTGTAGAGCCCTTTTCACGCTTAAATCGATTGAGACTTAGCCCTCACCTTAGGCCTTTGTCTTGTCCATCTAAATCTTCTTCCTAATTTAATTGGATAGTCCACGCGAGTATCCGATTCTCTGTCGAGATCAACTAATAATATAGTCTAGGCGCCAGAAGGGTCACCGTGTCCTTTTCAATTCTGATGGACAAACTCAACGGTTTCTTATGAATTTTTGGCTGCTGATGACTAATTTTGAGGGTAGATTTCGATCCGAGTGGTCAAAAATTGGTTATAAACAATTTAATTGTTTATAAATTGTTTATAGGCTCTGGTTCATAAACTAAAAGAGATAAAAAATAATGTTTCAAATAAAATTTGTTCGTTAATAAAAAACGAAGAAAAAACGTTTACTAAACTTAAATCCAAAAATTATAACTCAAGATATTGTAAAATTAGTGCGCAATGCAAATTGCGAATTGCAAAATAAGTATTTTTTTAAGCTTTATCGATCGTAACTCGGCTTTTACGCATGCAAATGAGCCTTAGAAAGTCTCATTTTAAAGCCTTATTAATAGACTTCCAACCAAAGTTGGTTAAAATTACCTTATCTTCATTTGTTTTAAAGTTATACCCGTTTGAAGTTATAATTTTCTTAAACAAATTGTACATTAATTTGTTTATAAGGGTTGCAAGTAAATTTGAGCTGTAAACATTTATACTTTAATTAACAATAATGATAGAAGAACTCAAAAGAAATAATTTGAGCTTAAGAAAATGTTCGTAAGTTTAATTTTGGTCAAGATATCGATATTTTAATGACCCGCTATGAGGCGCAACATCGGCTTACAGTCAAGTATTTTTCGACGCTTTATCGATCGTAACTCGGCTTCTACGCATACAAATGAGCCAATATCTGATATCCATATAAAATTGGATTGATTTATTTTGCAGCATCCTCATTGCATATAAAACAAGCATTTATGTTGTGGCGGCATACACACAATTGACGTGCCTTGATGGTGCTGCAAAAGAACTAGATCCACATATGGATAATATCCACTATCCACTGGATATCTATATGATATAGATTATATTATCTATATCATATAGATAATTAGACTCTCAAGCCCCAGAAAGTTTTAGGTTTACTGCCTACAAGAACAGACTTAGTACCGCCATGTAATATCAACTTTCTTTTTAGTTCTATTTCTGAAGTATTAGTTTTTAATGTTTTTTTTTCTCATTTAGTTCAAAAAATAGAAAACAAAGTAAATAGAATGAAAGGTGATACGAAGTACAGTATGATGATTTAATTATAAGAATTATATGATAAAATTTGATTAGGATCTTCAAAAATGAAAAATGAAGATAACGTATATTATATACATAGAAATTATAATTTTGCATCGAGAAGTTAGCGCATGAACCTTTACGCGTTGAGCCGATCTTGCACCTCAAAGCGCATTATTAAAATATCGATATCTTGGCCAAAAATAAGCTTACAAACATTTTCGTAAGCTCAAAATGTTCCTTTTGAGTTCTTCTATCATTATTGTTAATTAAAGTATACATGTTTATAGCTTAAATTTGCTTGAAACCCTTATAAACAAATTAATGTACAATTTTTTTTAAGAAAATTATTACTTCAAATGGGTATAACTTTAAGACAAATGAAGATCAAGTAATTTAACAAACTCTCTTTGGAAGCCTATTAATGAATCTTTAACGTGAGATCGTCTAAGGCTCATTTGCATGCGTAGGAGCCGAGTTACAATCGATTATGCTTCGAAAAATACTTATTTTGCAATTTGAAATTTGCATTGTGCAATAATTTTACAATATCTTGAGTTATAATTGTTGGATTTAAGTTTAGTAAACGTTTTATTCTTCGTTCTTTATTAACGAACAAATTTTATTTGAAACATTATTTTTTATCTCTTGTAGTTTATGAGCCAGAGCCTTATAAACAATTTATAAACAATTAAATTGTTTATAACAATTTTTTGACCACTCGGATTGAAATCCACCCTCGAAATTCGTAATCAGCAGCCAAAAATTCATAAGAAACCGTTGAGTTTGTCCATCAGAACTGAAAAGGACACGGTGACCTCTATTTGGCGCCTAGACTAATGTCCAGAAACAAGTCACACCATTTTGAGCGTCGGGTTTGGGGGGGAGAGGGGGGAGAAATCGGTAAATTCGTAGTTTTTTAAGTTTTTCGTCAATATTTCTAAAACTATGCGGTTTAGCATGAACAACCTTCTATACAAAATTGTTCTACATTAAATTTGAAATAAAAAAGGCCCTATGCATAATCTTTCTAAAATGAATGGTCCCAAAGTTACGGAGGTAGTATAATATAACTGGTCCAAAAAAAGGCCTAACCCAAAGATCCAAAGTAAAAGTTTTCCTCCAACACCAAATTGTTCTGTATGGTCCACATATTCTTCAGTAAAAAGTTACACCATTTTGAGCGTCCGGTTTGAGAGGGAGATGGGGGAGAAGTCGGTAAATTAGTAGTTTTTTTACGTTTTTCGTCAATATTTCTAAAACAATGCTTTAGCGCAAACAATGTTATATACGAAAATGTTCTACGTGAAATTTAAAACAAAAAATGTTGTATACATAATGTTATAAAATCAACGGTTTCTGAGTTACTGAGGGTGAAAAGTCGAGGTTTTCGATACTTTTTATATTTTTTTGGGCAATGTATGGTATAACTATACCAAAAACCCACAAGTGAAATCCAAAGTGAAAGTTATCCTCCAACAATAAATTGTTCTATATGGTCCACATAATGTTCAGAAAAAAGTCACACCATTTTGAGCGTCGGGTTTGGGGGGGGGGGGGGAGAGGGTGGAGAATTCGGTAAATATAAAAAGTATCGAAAACCTCCACTTTTTACTCTCTGTAACTCTGGAACCGTTGATTTTATAACAATTATGTATAGAAACTTTTTTGTTTTAAATTTTACGCTATTGCATAGTTTTAGAAATATTGACGAAAAACCTAAAAAAAACTACTAATTTACCGATTTCTCCCCAATCTCCCTCCCAAACCGGACGCTCAAAATGGTGTAACTTTTTACTGAACAATATGTGGACCATAGAGAACAATTTGGTGTTGAATGAAAACTTTCACTTTGGATGTCTGGGTTAGGCCTTTTTTGGACCAATTATGCTATACTGCCTCTGTAACTTTGGAACCGTTCATTTTAGAAGGGTTATGCATAGGGCCTTTTTTATTTAAAATTTAATGTAGAACAATTTTGTATAAAAGGTTATTCATGCTAAACCGCATAGTTTTAGAAATATTGACGAAAAACGTAAAAAACTAAGAATTTACAGATTTCTCTCCCCTCTTCCCCCCAAACCCGACGCTCAAAATAGTGTGACTTTTTTCTGAACAGTATGTGGACCATATAGAACAATTTGGTGTTGGAGGATAACTTTCACTTTGGGTGTCTGGGTTTGGGTCTAACTATACCATACTAATAGTGGTATATGATTTTTTACTAATATTTTTATCGTTAGCAAGGATTTACTAAAAAAATTAAAATAAAAAAAATCTTTTCTAAATATTAATCGGTGACAGTAAAAACTTTTAGGACAAATTTAAAACAAATTCGAATGACAATTAACAGAGAAATATGTACTTTAGTTAATAACGTCTAATACTTCGGCGGGTATGTACTGCCTATATGGTTTTAAAAGAGACATTACAATCTAATTATGTACTCAGTAAAAGTGTTATTTAGAATATTATACCTATATTTAAGCTTATTTATATATTTATGGATGTATGTCAAAATGATTCGCAATAATTGTGTATACAGGGTGATGATCTAGAAAGTCTATTCAATATATGTGTTATTTTAGTTACAGATCACCCTTTATGTACTGGCGCTTTTCAGTGTGATCTAATTATTTTAATTCTACAAAAAGTATATATTATACAAGGTGTAACAAAAAGTTAGGTCATAAAATAAATCAGGTATTCTGGGACCATAAATTGAATCTAACTTACCTAAGTACAAAAATGTGCACATAAAAAAAGTTACAGCCCCGTGAAGTTAAAAATGAAAATCGATTTTTTCCAATATGTATATCGAAAAATGTTAGTGTACATTGTTAGGGTACAATCTCCCCAAATGTTTTCGTACATTACAAATTACTATTGTGGTACCACTATTAAACACAATGTTTTTAAAACTTTTTTTGTCCTTTAATACTTTTTCGATAAGCCAGTCCTTATCGAGATATTTTGAACATTTATAAAATCTACCGCATCTTATTTCTTATTTGTAAATAGTTAGGTAAGATTATAGAGACCTGGTAATAATATGATAATTTATTTATAATTTATATTTTGTTTGGTGGTCAGAAATTTTAAAAAATATTAAAAAAGAAGCTGCATCTCGATAAAAACTGGCTTATCGAAAAAGCATTAGGAGGCAAAAAGTTTTGTGTTTAAAAAAACATTGTGTTTAATAATGGAACAATAATAATAATGTAATAGGAACCTACAATCATTTGGCGGAGTTAGGGAACAAAGCCCCCATAAAATTTTTATGGGGTGCACAAATTTCACTGTTATTTTTTAAATATTTTCTTACCGTAAGAAAGCCAGATGTACATGTTTTAGACATATTAAAAGAAAATATATTTTATTTTGTAACTTCAAAGTGCTTTTTTTCAAACTTATTTTTATGTGCACATTTGTACTAAAGTAAGTTAGGTTCAATCGAACTATTTTGGGTCCCAGGATATTATGTGATTTACTTTATGACATACGTGTTTGCTACAACCAATTATAGAAAATTTATCAGTGATGAATAGAATTTTGCTGTCTATATTTTTATACTGTATATAGTTCGTTTGAAATAGCATAATGTTCAAAAATGATAATAAAAGAAACATGTCGCCGTTATAGCCCATTTGTTTTACGTTATAGCCCAAGTATTTGCATTTTCTACATTGTGTAATGAGTTTAAGATGCTTCTAAATATTTCAATAAAAAAATCTTTGTAGTTAGTTACATTTCATTTTTATCTTATCAAATTATTGTGTCCATTTGGTTATGAATGCAGCATGTCATGCTTTTTACTTTGTCCGTGTCTTAAAATTATCGTAACAGACTTCATGTCCATTGAGTTTATTCTACTTTTCGATGATTGTCTTATCACCCAGCTCTCACTACCACAGGTAAGTATTGGCCTGAAAATCGCATTATATACCATATTTGTCCTGCTGCTTACTTTCTTCTTTCCAATGAATGCTCTGTTAAGGCTATGGTAAATTCTGGGCATCATTGTTATCCTTTCGTTGGCTTCTTGTTCTGATCTCTTTTCGTTCTGTATTTTCACACCCAGGTACTTATATGTCGTTACTTGTTCTAGGTACTTGTTATTTATCTCTATATTTACTTGTTTATCCTCCTTTCCCATGAACATTACCTTTGTTTTCTCCATGTTTATTATTAGGATCCTTTTGGGGTTATCTTCGTTGTGTGCTAATAGCATCAGGTCATCTGCAAATACACATACTGAAACTCCTTTACGTTCTAGTCTGTGGTAACCAATGTGTAATTTGCGTGTCTTTGCTTCCATTTTTGTATGATGTGGGGCTCAGTGCTGCTCCCTGCTACAGTCCATCACTTATCTCAAACGTTTCGGAATGGGCATTGTCTTTCCTGATATAGAATTTGTTGTATTTATATAAGCTTTCTATAGTCTGCCTCAGTTTGGTTTCAATATTTCTTCGTTCAAGACTTTCTCATACATATTGTGAAACTTTATCAAATGCTTCTTCTATATCTATAAATGCTGCATATACTTCAGTTTTCGTAGTTCTCGTTTTTTTCGGTAACTTACCTAATCGTAAAGATGTAGTCTTGGGTACTTCGGCTTTTATAAACACAACTTTCTTGTTTTGCTAGGTTGTGTTCAACTATTATACTAGGTTTTTTGTTTAATATGTATTCGTATGTTTTTGATACCACGCTTAGCAACGTACCTAATACCTCTGTAGTTGCTGCAATTTTTGGTGTCGCCTTTCTTACAAATGGGCAACACAATTCCAGTTTTCCACTCTTCTGGTACAGTACTCAAGTGCCAGGCTTTGTGGATAATTTCTCTTCTAATTTCGTCTTTTTTATTTCACAACGTAGTATGTTTTCCATCTTTTGCGATATTTTGCCGGTTATTAGCGCGCTCATCACTGTATAAATTTTATTTTATTAGTAGAAATATTTAAAACAGTTATTTATATAAAGTTATCTTGGAACGGCTCTGACTGGAAAAACTTATCTTGTCATTTTACCTAGTAAAATATACAGGATGTAACAAAAATACAGGTCATAAATTAAATCACATGTTCTGGGACGAAAAAGAGTTCGATTGAACCTAATTTATTTTAATACACATATTCACATAAAAAAGTTATAGCCCCTTGAAGTTACAAAACAGGAATCGATTTTTTCCAACATATTAAAAATTATCAGAGATTTTTTATTGAAAATGGACATGGCATTTTTATGGCAGTAGTATTAAAAAAAAATAAAAGTGAAATCTGTGCACCTCATAAAAATTTTATGGGAATTTTGTTCCCTTAAACCCCTCAAATAGTTATGTGCATTCCAGTTGAATTTTGTGGTACCATTAGTGATACAATATGTTTTTAAAATTTTTTGTCTTTTTGTAATTTTTCGATAAACAAGTTTTTATCGAGATATTTTGTACATTTTTCAAATTCAACACAAATTTTTATAAGCTAAGTAAGATTATACAGATCTGGTAATAATATGAAAGTTTATTGTGAATTTACATTTTTTAGGTATATTTTAAAACCTATTAATATCTCGATAAAAACTCGTTGATCGAAAAAATACTAAGAGGCAAAAAAGTTTTATAAAACATTGTCAACATCGCAATTTTACCTTAAAAATAAAAAAAAATGATATCACGTTTTTTTGCGTTTACCTCGCCACAACTGTGTTCCATTTTAATATGTTTTTCTGATTGTCACAGTATATAGTTCTAACATTTCTGAAGACAACGGTACCTGTTTCAAGCTTTCAGTCTTATTCTGATAAAGGATGTGAATTTTTTAAAGTAAAAGGTGCAGATTTTTATCACGTTTATGTTAAAATATAGAGTACAAAGGAGTTTTGTGGAAAGTCTTCTGGAAAGATAAAAATATTTTATAGAAAAAAATAGTGCATCTTTTAATATCGACATTAGAAATCACCCAAATAACGCTTATTTTTCGAGATACTGACTGACCAAGGGTGGTGAATGGCAAATTTTTATCTTACATTATGTTTTTGACGGTGTTGAAAATGAAAATGAATTTTTTTTTTTTAATTTTAGTTGGGGAAATATTGTCAAAATCGCAATTTTACCATAAAAATAAAAAAAATGACATCACGTTTTTTGGGTTTAGCTCGCTACAACTCTGTTCCGTTTTAATATTTTTTTCTAAACACTGTACAGTATATGTTGCTCACCTTTCTAAAGACAACGGTACCAGTTTCAAGCTTATTATAATAAAATGTATGAATTTTTTAAAGTTAAAGGTGAAGATTCGTGAATTGCAAAGTATAATCGCAAATGTTGACTATAAAATTTGAAATTCAGCTTTAAAATTACATTATCGTTAAAACATAGAGTACAAAGAAGTTTTCTGGAAAGCTTTAGATTAAAATGTTTTACAGAAAACAAATGGTGCAACTTCGATTGGTCCATAAATACAATTAAATAGTTTTATACGGTGTTTTACTTTTTCTTTAGCCTTCCCTTAATTAAATTAACAAGAGAAAAATCTATACGCTTATTTTTTATAATTACTGTATTTTAGATAACAAATCCAGAATAAATCGGTCAATTATAAATTGAGATTAAACTCATTGATTTCGAAATCAACTTCAAACTTTCAGCAAATCGTTTCAGTAACTGAAAAACGCCAGCGCATGTGAAAGACAACTCGTAATAGCTTCTACAAAAATGTAGCGTCCACTAAAGAATACACTCAAAAAGAAAAATATCAAATATTGACTTTACTCCAAGTCAGTTCACTCTCGAAATCGGCTTAGTAAACAGATCTCGAGATTGATTTTGTATTGGAACTCTTAGATAGGATTTTATTCCTTGCTAAAATAAAATGGGTTTAAAACGATTTAGAGATTAAAGCAAGAAACGTGTTTTGTATAGATACTCGCAATATTTTTTTGGTTATTTCTTAAGAAAAAAATATAATCGATATGTTTAACTGTTTAGAATTATTATAAAAAACATATATTAGGATAATGTGTTTAACTAGGGCAAAGGTATGTTCAACAAATTAATTACATGCCGAATTCACCCAAGAAGTTGCTTCGAATTGGAACTGCCAATATGGGATATGGGAAAATATAAGATATTGAACACTTGAGACCCTGTAAACTATGGCCATCAAAATATACGCTCAATGATCTGTAGCTGCTAAATTCAATGGAAGAAGATGTAGTCCAATATTGGGGAAAACAGTAATACAAAAACAAAAATCATCAGATACCAGATAACTGTTTTATATTCGTATATAATGCTAGAAATATATTCTCTAAAATTATCAACATATGTATACTAAAGTGATGGAGACTCCTAGGGTCAAATATTTTGGAAGTAAACACTCCGTTTGTTTAACTTTTCAGATGAGATATACATTTAAAGGAAACACTGTTACAATTAAATCAAATCAGGATACGTTTTTGACATCGTGGAAATATAAAAATAGAAAATGTTATATCATGAATGTTAAGAAAAGCAAGGTTGTTTCTGAAACCAAACTCTCTCTCTGTGTGTGTGTGTGAGATCCTGGCATCAGACAAAATCTATTTGCCACAATACATGTAAATTCTAATTACATTAAATGATTTCATATTGCCTATTTCTAAACTATACGCTGTGAGCTCATACGTAGAGGGGATATTTACAAATTCGTGAGCGCTAGTAGTGGCAAGTCTGTAAACGTTTACCGGAAATTTGACATACATGTCAAAGTGATTAATTTAAAATTAAAAGTAAAAACATTAATTATAAAAAATATTAGTTGGTCAAAGCTGTGGTATATATTTTTACCTTAAATATACTTACGTTTTAAATACTGAATTTAAGTTTTTTTAATGTTCCGTAATATGTAATTATAAATTAATCTTAGCGCCATCTACACGATAATTGTGAAAGTATCCGAAGTAAGAAATTCATATTTTATCAATAGAACGTCAAACTGATTAGCAAAATCTTAAAAAAATCGATTACAATTTAATTAATTTTTTGCGTTGTAAATATTAAGCGATAACAATTAAATAAAAAATTTAAAAATTACCGGTGAAAGTTGAATTAGTAATCCGCCAGGAGCGCCACCAGCGAAGCTCAGAGCGTATACCGCTATTTTTGAATTTCTGATAAAATTAATGATGGAATCTAGTACCGCTTTATCTGAGGAAGAAAGGAGAGCTGTAATATTTAGTGGCAATGGACACTCGTGATGAATTAGTTCTTGATACAGAATTGAAGGAGATTGAGAGTTCAGAGAACATTCTAAAAATATATGATTTAGATCACCAATGGATATATTGTCACAACTACAGACAGGAGAGTTAAGTATTCCAATTTTATATAAATGAGATGGAAAGCGAGCATGGTTCAATTTTAAACGAGTCAATACTGACATGTGTACTTTATTATAATTAAAGGTGAAATAAATAATGTTTTTTGGAAGTGTAGGGTGAATTCTGAAATAATGGTTTGTAGATTTATTTGCAATTCTTTTGTAATCAGTTTCCCATTTCCTTCTGATATTAGGTTTGTGAGCATTATTCCAATCTTTTAAATGAAATACTTTGTCAATATATGGTGGCAACTGTGACTACTTTTTGCGGCTATATCCGCAATTTCATTACCTTCGACTCCGCAATGTCCTTTCGTCAAAATAATCGAAACATTTACATTATTTTGTTTAAGATCCATAATTAATTTTTTAATGTTCAAAATTAAGGCATTTCGGAATTGGTTTATTGGGTGACCGCTAATAGCTTGTAATGTTGATTTTGAATCTGAAATTATTGCCACATTCGTGCATGTTTGAGTTGCACCCCATTTTAGTGTGTTGCACACCAAACTCTATTTCGCTTAGTTGTACTTCTATTTTTTTGTAAATTCTCGAATGGAATCTTCTTAAGATCGCTACATTTTTGAACGTGTATTTTTTTTCGTATCATTACAATTGTTGACAGTAGCTACTCTATTGGTATATGCCCTGTCTCATATATTTTATTGAAGAAGTTTAGAAAATAATGTTTACTTTTATCGTCGGATAATTTGATTATTTTTCTAGGAATTTCATCTGAACCAGTTGCTTTTTCCATTTCATCAAAAGTTATGTTTGGTGTTTGTATAATATACGGTATGCGGTAAAATAAACAGTACTGAATTTCGTATGCCTCAAATTTGTATGTGTCATGTGCCGAAACGTATTGAGTGGTTTCTGAACGTTGTTATAACGCTTGTCAATATCATGTTAATGTTAGATACTTTAGGATGGTTTTCAGTTTTGCAGAAAATTTTTTTATAATGGAGTACCATTTTCGGCCATACGGAAAAGGTCACGAAAATGGTCCAAGCTTAAAATCAAAAGTGGTTTCAGCAGGACAAGATAAGCTGTCACACTGGCAGAGAGTCTCTTCGAATACTGTGTGTTCATTTTTAGAACTTCCACTCACCAGAACTAACGCCACCAGATGCGTACACATGGGGAAATCTGAAGGGGTCACCGTTTGCCATTTCAAAATTAAGGACCAAAATTAAAGATTTTTTTCGTGCCAGAGGCAATGGCGGATCTAGAAATTTTCCTTGGGAGGGGAAATTTGCTTTAGGGGGTACTTCCAATAAAAAACCAACCAAAAGATATAAAAAAGATAAACTCAGATTACATAAAAGACATAAATAATAACTTATAGGTATTAAGTTCCCTTAATTTTCCTAACTAGCGTGTTTATTGGGTTGAATTTGTCTTTCTGTAGTTTCGGTTTCATGTGAGTTAATATATTTTTATGTTTGAACAATTTTTTTCTTTAATTTTGGACGTTGTTAGGGAGGACATTTCCTCATTTTCTCTACCCGTAGATCTGCCACTGGCCAGAGGGCATTTTTAAAATCTGTTTTATCGAGAACGTGCGTCGTCGTGATTGATGTTTGCAAAACTATGTAATGTATTATAGATATATAAATAATCATAAACATTTCAATATTCATTTCAGTACTGTTTATTTTGCCGCATACTGTATTGCACGTGTCATTCCTATTATCAAGTTCCTCTATTTCAAGACATTTCCTGCTCCACCATTTTCTTCTTCTTCTTCGTCTAGCCATTCACGTCCACATCTGAACATAAGCCTCTTCAAGTCTTCCTTTCCATTGTTTTTTGTTGTACGCTACTTGTAGCCAATTTTTCCCGGCAGTTCGTTTCAGATCATCTGTCCATCTCATAGGAGGTCTGCCTCTGGGTCTTTTGTGTTCGTATGGTCTCCAGGTTAGAATTGTTCTGTGCCATTTTTTAAGATCGCTCCTAGCTACATGTCCAGCGTATTCCCATTTCAATTTTAGTGATTTTTGTACCACATCTGTGACTTTGGTTTTCTGTCTTATCAATGTGTTTGTTTTTCTGTCCTTAAGTGATATGCCAAGCATTGCTCTTTCCATCGCGTGTTGAGTGACTCTGAGTATGTTCATATTCTTTTTTGTGATTGTCCATGTTTGTGCCCCATATATTAATATCGGGATAATGCTTGCATCAAAGACTTTAGATCTAAGATGTAGTTGAATTTGCTGATTTCTGAGTATATAGTTCAGTTTGCCGAATGCTGCCCATGCTAACTTTCTTCTTCTTTTTATTTCTTCCGTTTGAATTTCCCTATTTAGTATTATTTTTTGTCCAAAGTATATGTATTCTTCAACTTTTTCTATAACTTTGTTGTTTATTATTGTCATCGTTTCTTCGGAATGCATGACTTTTGTTTTGTTTAAATTCATTTTCAGTCCTATTTTAGAAGATTCTGTGTGTAGTTCTGAAAGCATGGTTTGCAGTTCTTGTAGGTCAGTAGCTATCAGGATTATGTCATCCGCAAATCGTAGATTACTGAGATAGTGGCCATTGATATTTATTCCCTTATATTTCCAATTTAGATTTTTAAAAACGTCCTCCAAAACTAAGGTGAACAGTTTGGGTGATAGAGTGTCTCCCTGTTTGACTCCCCTGTTTAGTGGTACAGGGTTCGAGTATTCATTTTCATTTAGGTAGTATGTAGCTGTAGCTTGGTTCATAGTTTCTTTTATTAAGTTAATATATCTGCTGTCTATTCTACAATTTTGCATTGCGTTTATTACGGCCGTGTGTTCTATAGTTTCGAAAGCTTTTTCGTAGTCTACAAATGCTATAAAAACTGGAAACTTGTATTCGTTACATTTTTCTATTAAAATTTTTGTGGTTAACAGGTGATCGGAAGTTGAATAGACTTTTCTAAAACCTGCCTGTTCATATGGTTGGTATTCATCTAATTTTCTTGTTAGTCGGGTAGTTATGACTTTGGTGAGTATTTTAAATAGGTGTGACAATAGACTGATGGGCCTGTAGTTTTACAACTTTTGATTATCACCTTTCTTGTGTAATAAGATTACTTTAGAGTTGTTCCAGCTCTTAGGGACTTTGCCCTGGTGTAAACAACTGTCTGTAAGCTTAGTTACAATTGCAATGAGTTCCTTACCTCCTTCTAATATCATATCTGTAGTAATACTACCTTCTCCTGCAGCTTTATTTCTCTTCATGTTTCCCAATGCTGTAGTTACCACTGAAATTGTTACTTTTGGCATTATTTCCGATCCAATATTTTTTATTAATTTCCGTGCTGGTCTCATTTCATCGTCTTGTTGATGTGTTCTGTAGAGTTCCGTGTAAAATTCTTCTATACTCTTATTTTTTTCAATAGTTGTTGTTATTAATTTTTCTTCTTCTTTTCTTTTTTGTTTTCTGATTCCTTTTCTAATCTGCCTATTAAGTTCCATTTTCTTATGCATCATCAATTTTCCTTCTGATTTCTTTATTAATTTTGTTGTATTTTTAAAGGTTTTTGTGTTTCTGTTTTCGTCTGTTTTCCATTAGTCTCAATATCAGTCATCCCTGACTGTTTAAGTTTATTAATATTTCTATACTTTTTGGTTGTTTCTTGCATAATGGTTTTGATCTGATTTAAGTGGTCTTTGATCTAATGTGTTTATTTCGATTTTTCGAACTTCTTTTCTATTTTGTATATAATTTCTTGGCTATTATTTCGTGTTTAACCCATTTAGCGCCAACGGTTCGAAAACGCACCATTTTTTTTGTAGAATTTTTTTTTGACAATTCGTTAATTTTTTTTAAATCTTTGTATTTTTTAAGCAACCAGAAGATATAAGTGTAACTAAATTTAATTTTGTTTAATTTCCAAACTCATGTTTTCATCACAAAAATATTTTCTAAATGTCGGACATTTTCAATCCTTCGACACAACTTTATTTTTTCCGTAGTAATTTTATTGGCATGATACTTTTGTGGTCAAATAAATTAAAACATTATTTTTTTAACCTGTTTGTACATCAATTGTTATAAAAATAATAAAAAAAAATTCTCTGAGTCATCAAATCTCGCGTTTGAAAATAATGGTTCGATAACGAACCGTTGGCGGAAGTCGACTTATAATCCTATCTGATCAGGAATTTCAAGGTGACGTACAGGCAGTAATTTGTTGGGATATTTTTATGTGTAAAATGTGTAAAATTGTGTGTATAAAAAATGTGTATGCTTGCGCTTTGAGCTCCTGCAACTGCTCCACATAGTGGATACGTTTGCCGCTCCCGGACTGTGCAATTGTGCGCACTCTGCCTCGGCGTTCCAATCTGTGGCGGTTTATATGTAAGGGGGTGCATACCCTATCGATTGGAGCAGTTGCAGGGAGCGCGGAGCGCAAGAGGTTCGTAAAAATAGTCGATGGTTGGCGCTCTCGGACCGTGCAACAGTGTGCGCTCCGCCTCAACGGTCCAATAGGTGGCTGTTTATATGTAGAGGAGCGGATGCCGTCTCGATGGGAGCAGTTGTAGGGAGTGCGGAACGCAAGAGGTTTGTAAACATAGTGGATGGTTGGCGCTCCCGGACCGTACAACAGTGCCCGCTCCGCCCTGGCGGTCCAATAGGTGGCGGTTTATATGTAGAGGATCGCATGCCGTATCCATGGGACCAGTTGCAGGGAGCGCGGAGCGCAACCTTTCACTATGTTTGTAAACATAGTGAATGGTTGGCGCTCCTGGACCGTGCAACAGTGCGCGCTCTGCCTCGGCGTTTCAATTGGTGTTGGTTTATATGTAGAGGAGCGCATACCGTATCGATTGGAGCAGCTGCAGGGAGCGCGGAGCGCAAGGTTTTTGTGAAAATAGTGGCGCTCCCGGATCGTGCAACAGTGCGCGCTCCGCTTTGGTAGTCCAGGCCCATTTATACTCTAAATGTTTTGAGACTTTTCACAAAAAATAAAATTGTGTATTTCAATTTTTATAGCTCAATTCCGCCAAAGGTTCGAAAACGAACCATTTTGTTGTTGTGACACCTGCCATTATCAAAGTGTAAAACAATTTTTTTACGATTGTTTAAATTTATTTTACTCTAGTTAATTAAATATATTACATATTATTGCAGTATTTCTGTGCTTGGCGGTTAATGGGTTAATCGGCTAGTCAGTTGTTAGCGTTTTACTTTTTTAAGTTTGCAGTTTTAAATTAAGTAAATATTTTAAATTAAGAATTTGATTCAACACCCAATACAATGAAGAGGAAATTTTTGTGTATTAGAAAGAACAGTATCAATAATATGAATCTCTGTGTAAACGAAAGGGAATAAAACAACATGGTGTAGAAAAAATAGAAGTTATAACTTCTACATTATTCACTGATTTCTTCGTATTTCCCTATATTTTTTAAATATATGTAACTTATATAGATTAATATAATTATACATTAATAGTATATAAATTAGGTTATAATATATTTTACCTTTACCCCAAAAAGTGCAAAGAATGTAACATCAGCAGGGATAGAGCATCATAAGTCGTATCCCCGGGGTGCCATCATCAAGAGATGAATTCCATAAAGCGGATCTTAACAGAGAAATTTTGCAAAGCGAAGTGAAGCATCTAATGCATTTCATAACAGCCCTTATCTGTCATATTTTTATTTTGGTTTTGTCATCCCAACACCACCATTTTCAATTTTTCACGCTGTAAATCACAAACGTCGTACTTTTGTACGGCGAGAATTTTAAAGGCTTTGCTTTTTATAGGTTTGTTACAGAACCGGTTTCGTCCTAGCTTAGGTTTAGTCCCTCATACAAGAAATTGTTTTATTATACAGAGTATAACAAAAATGCAGGTCGTAAATTAAATCGCATATTCTGGGACCAAAAATAGTTCCATTATACCTAACTTACCTTAGTACAAATGTGCACATAAAAATAGTTATAGCCCTTCGAAATTACAAAATGAAAATCGATTTTTCCAATATATCGAAAAATATTACAGATTTCTTATTGAAAATAGACACGTGGTATTCTTATGCTAGAAGCATCTCAAAAAAATAATAGCAGTGAAATTTGTACATCCTATAAAAATTTTATGGGGTTTTGTTCCCTTAAACTCCCCCAAACTTTTGTGTACGTTCCAATTAAATTATTACTGCGATACCATTAGTTAAACACAATGTTTTTAAAACTTTTTGCCTCTTTGTATTTTTTCGATAAGCCAGTTTTGATTGAGATGCGGTTTTTTTAATGTTTACATAAAAATTTTATGGGGGTTTTGGTCCCTTAAACGCTCCAGATGTACGTTCCAATTAAATTATTGTTGTGGTAGCATTAGTTAGACACAATGTTTTTAAAACTGTCTTGCCTTTTAGTATTTTTCGATAAACGATTTTTATCGAGATATTAATATGTTTCAAAATATACCTAAAAAATATAAATTCACAATAATGTTTTATATTATGATTACCAGGTCTGTAGTATTATAATCTTACTTACAATATAAAAATTTGTGTTGTTTACAAATGTCCAAAATGTCTAGATAAAAACTGGCTTATCGAAAAACTACAAAAAGACAAAAATTTTAAAAATATATTGTTTAATTAATGGTACCAAAATAATAATTTAAATGGAACGTATACAAATATTTGGGGGGTTTAAGGGAACAAAACCCCCATGAAATTTTTATAGGGTGCACAAAATTCACTTTTATGTTTTTTAAAGATGTTCCTGCCCTGAGAATACCACGTGTCCATTTTCAATAAAAAATCTCTAATAGTTTTCAATATAGTGCAAAAATCTTCAGGGAGGTTCTTCTTTTTTAATATGCACATTTATACTAAGGAAAGTTAGGTTCACTATAACGATTTTGGGACCCAGAACATATGATTTAATTTATGACTTGTATTTTTGTTACACCCTGTATATTATATCAGATGTCATACTGGATGAAGGGTTTAACTTATACATAGGAAAAGTCTTTAGAAATTAAATATAAAAAATAGTAATACTCAAATTTGTTTAGTATTAATTTTAAAAGAGAATGCAATTTACTGTATTTATTAGAAATTAGCCACAATTTTCATTTAAAGTAAGCTTATTTTGAGAATGATTTCCGAAGCTGAATTGGAAACGTCAAAACAAACTAATTTTACACTAAAATTGTGGGTAATTTTCAGCAAAAATGGTAAATTGTAGTTAAATGCTTATAGTCCATTCTTTAACGGTAAAATATTGCAAAACCTCTAAATTATAAAGAACCGCTTGGATTGCCATGAAATTTGGCATACATATAGCTAACAAGTCAAAGAAAAAAAGTGATACTGTGCCGATATGTGCTTTTGCCCTTGGGGTGGTTTTCACCCCCTCTTGGGGGTGAAAAAATTTTCGTCCAAAGAAAGTCAAGAAATGGATAAACTGGCTAATTTTAAGTAACTTTTGTTCCATAGAGTTTTTCACTAAGTCAATACTTTTCGAGTTATTTGGCAGTGAATATGTTCATTTTTTCAACAAAATAACCACGCTTTTAGACGGTTTTTCGCAAATAACTCAAATAGTAAGTATTTTGTCGAAAAGATATTCTTAGCAAAAATATAGCCTGTAAAAAATTTAAAAAAATGGTGTACACATCACGTCTCTACAGCTAGCAGAAGCAGAGTTATAGCTTATAAAAAATAGGTCCATATTCGTCAAATTCCAAATGAAATATTTTAACGTGAAATAACCAAAAATGAAGCACATTTCGGGGAAAACTCATTACAACTTATTTAAAGTGTTTAAAAAAAGCTTCATTTTTGTTCTATAAAAAAAATTTCTAGCATCAAAATTAAACAAGTTACGCTCAAAATAAAGTTAGTCCCTTTTGGTTTTGGTAAAAAAATCGAGAAAATAACCCCCTAATTATTATCTTAAATGAACTTAATCGTTAGGACTTCATAAGTTTCTTGACTCCTGTATATATTGCTTATACGATCTGTAAGTTTTATCGGTTCAAAGTCCTTATTATTGAAAGGGCTGTAGTTAAAAGGGGTTAACCGAGTCACTGATCACGAATGTGTGCAAATTTAGAAACACCAAATCTTAATCAATTTTTGTCCAACAGAAAAACAAAAAAATACATGATATTTAGAAAAGCAAATCTAACTTTTTTTGTTCGAGATTTTTGGTATCTCTAACAATTTTTAAGTTATTTTGAAAAAAAGCGTATTTTTCAAAATTTAAAGTTTTAAAAATTTTATTTTGAAACCAAATTTTTTCAAAAATAAGCATTTTGAATCGATGAAACTTACCGATCATATAAACACAACATAAGTAAAATAATTTGTAGAGCGGTAACGATTAATTTAATTTAAGTTGCTAATTAGGGGGTGGTCTTCTCGATTTTTGTTTGCAAAAACAAAAGGGACCATCTTTATTTTGAGCGTAACTTGCTTAAGAAAGTAAAAACAGAATAAAAACAGAAAAAAAGCTTTTTTTAAACACTTTAAAAAAAGTTATAATAGGTTTTCCCCAAAAAGCGCTTAATTTTTTGGATATTTCACGTCGAAATATTCTATTTGAAATTTGGTGAATATGAATCTATTTTTCATTGGCTACAACTCTGGTTTTACGAGATCCAGAGACCTAACGCGTACACCATTTTTATAGGCTATATTTTTTTACCATTTTACTTTTTTATAGGCTATATTTTTGCTAAAAACGTTTTTTTCGACAAAATACTTAATTTTTGAGTTATTTGCGAAAAACCGTCTAAAAATGTGGTTATTTTGTTGAAAAATGAACATATTCACTTGCAAATATCTCGAAAAGTGTTGACTTGGCGAAAAGCTCTATAGAACAAAAGTTACTTAAAATTAGTCAGTTTACCCATTTCCGGACTTATTTTGGACATATATTTTTCACCCACAAAAAGGGGTGAAAGTCACCTCCAGGGCAAAAGCGCACATCGGCACAATATCACTTTTTTTCTTGGACATGTAAGCTACATGTATGCCAAATTTCATGTCAATCGAAGCGGTTCTTTAAAATTTAGAGCAAAAACCGTGAAAGAATGAACTATTAAATACAATCAAAATAGGAAAATTTGAGTACCAATCTCTGATAATGTTAAACGTAGAGAGAGTTAAAAATTGCTCCAACTAATTATGTAGGGATAGATCCAAGAAAAGAGGAGCATACGGAGACGTAGACTATCATGGATGCTTAACTGAGAAAATGGTATAGATATACATCAATAAATGAACTTTTCAGAGCATCTGTCTCTGAAGTCTTAAGGTGGCCGAAGTGGCAAAATGCCATAAAGAAATAGTTTCAGAGCAATATAAAGGAGAATATTAGCTTAGACTTATAGATATTTGGACTAATAGTGTTAGATGAACAAAATTATAAATGAATACTTTTCTCAAAATTTAGGTTCAAAAAATATCTAGTGACAAGTTAAAAAAAATCATTAATGTTGATCTCGTTTTAAGGTTTCGTCTTTTTTCAAAGATTGATGATTATCATCACCGTCTAGAGCTAAGCTTTCCTAAAGTCATTCCTGCACGAGAATTCTGCAGAAGCGGGTATCTTGTTTCTCTCATCATATGTTAATGTTATAGCGACATGTAATAAACAATTAAGAAAAATTCAATACTGCAAACAGTTTGCAAGTCCATTGAACTCAAAAAACTTGTACTTAAACTTAAAAAAAAAGAAAAATAGAAAAGGAAAAAAGATAAAGCAGCTTCAGAACATGAGCCAAGTCTTGAAGATTAGGATTTCAAATACCTATAATTTAATATGCGTTTTAAAGATTATGTTTATTTTTGGATAAAAAACTTAAATAACATTTTTCGAAGAAGCTAACAGAAGAAGTAAGATGCCACCAGAAAATAGCTTCAGAACAATATTATTAACAAAGGGAATATTAGAGTAGACCTTAGTGTAATAAATGTTTAGACTAATAGTGTTGCATAATAGACAATAGTTTTGCCTCTCATCGCATGTTAATGTTGTAACTACGCGTAATAAACACATAAGAAAAAATACAATACTGCAGACAGTTTTTAAGTCCAAAGAAGTCAAAAAACTTTGGAAAAATATAGAAGTGAGAAAGATAAAACAGCTTCAGGACAGGACCCAAGTATTGAGAATTTGGATTTAAAATATAATTTAATCTGACTTTTTACATATTCTGTTTATTTTGCGATATAAAACATTTACAAAATCTTTATTTGGTAATATACGTGATGTGACGTTATCTTGCCAATCGGGGGTGCCGACTATATCCTCCTCTGTTGCGCTATACAGAGAAAAAGAGAAAAATCAATATGGAAAAAGTAAAAAAACAGATAAAACACGATTCACCAGAAGAACAGCCTAAGAAGAGAGAAAACTCATAGAAAACGAACATTTATAGGCCATATCGTACCACTCAGCAATAACAAAGGGACGAAAATATGTACTGTCATCAAATACACTAGAAACTTAATGATGCTGTTTTCCTAAACCTACCACAACCAAACGTTCTAACTAAACTAATGGATTTAATAAACGGAGTTTATTAAATCCATCACTTTTTAGATAATATACATACCGACTAACTCTGAAATTTCATAAATCGTTGGCTTACTGCCAAAACCAACCAACTCCATTTTTAAAAGTTTTGAGAAATCTACCTTTTAGACTTTAATTTGAAATGAAAAATCGTCTGAATTTAAATAATGATTTAATAATTGAAAAATATGACAAAAATATTTTTCAGTTATTAAATAATTTTTTTCAATTCAGTCGATTTTCAATTTCAAATTAAAGTTTAAAAGGTAGATTTCACAAAACTTTTAAAATGGAGTTGGTTGGGTTTGGCAGTAAGCCGACGAAATATAAAATAAATATAGAGACATCAAAATATAGAAGCAATTCACATAAAATCAAATGAGCTACTATCGTTGACAATATATAGGGTTACCATAATTTATTAAGGCCAAATCCGGACAGGGGTTGTAGAAAATGTAAAATGTGAATTTTACTGTGTAGCTACCTCTACATTGTACCTATTGGCGGTGAGTTTTGACGGTAGCGCTCTCTCCCGGTTTGAAACTTATACTTTTCTGATAAAATTCTTGAATGTGAAAAATACAAAACGAGAAAAATAGATATTTATCTAGAAAAACACAAATTATGAACTGAAATTTTATTGTAACCTGACTACTGAACGAATGCACAAAATTAATAGTAAAAGTAATTGTTTTTTTTTTTTAATTTTATTCATTATAATTTTAATATTTAATATATAAATTCGTGCGAATGGATGACTGCTTACGCAAGAGGCCATTGAAAAAAGAAGAAGTTTATGTGAAATTTAGAGGTTACCTACCTCTCTTTTTATTGGCTGTGAGTTACGTCGGTAGCGCTCTCTCGCGGTTTGAAACTCGTACTTTTCTGATAAAATTGTTCAAATTCAATACACAAAACTGCCGCTAACAGCGCTGGCGAAAACTGTCAACTCCCCTCTACTCATCGGCTCACGGCGAAATATATGCGAAATGCTTAATTTGTACCTGGCCCAGGGATAGGATGTTCTTTATCTGTTCTTCTTTCGTACTTTTCAGAAGATATAATTTTTCTCAAAAGTGGCTTGTCATTTTTTATTTTGTCGTGGAATTCGGAACATGACATTACAGAATTTGCTTTAATATTGAGAAGCTCCTTTACAAGAGGCAGATATATTCTTCCTCTTTCAACGATCCATCATACAATTCATCATCGAAAGATACGTTCAGTAGGAGCCGAAGTACCAGGCAGACAAAATATGAATTTTCCTATTTTAAAAATATTCGTAAAGGAAACGTGGCTTTTAGAAAATGCTTCAAATATTTCTTGCCATTTGTTATGAGTGTTTGGGGCTTCTTCTTTAGGTAGTAAAGTCCATTTAGGTTTCAGCTTTCTTAGAACTTTATAGAAGTGACGAGCGCTCATCAAATAATTCATCCACATCGACAGAATTCGGTACAACGCTGACGATAGTTAAAGCGCTCTCTTCCATCTCTTTTCAGGTATGATCACCTTGTAGCCTTAACCATTTGATTTAGCGCAGAATGAAATTTCCCACCGTTGGGCCAAGTGTTTGCCATTTTTTTTAATAAAGAAAAAAATCCGGACACTTCTCATATCCGGACGCCAATCCGGACATGTCTTTCAAATCAGGACTGTCCGGACGAAATCCGGACGTATGGTAACCCTAACAATATACCAAATTATACGACACTTTAACAGTAATAACAGAACTCTAGCATTTTTGGGAAAAAGGTTAAAAAAAAATTACTTAGGTAAAATTGAATTCTGAATTGAGTGCTAAAATGGAAACAGAATTCTGTCAACCGACTGTTATCCAGATGATGGGTACACAAACATTACCATGATCAAATTATTTAATGTGTTTTTGTCTCAATGTGCCTTTCTAGATGTTTTTTTTTTTAATTTAATACGGGATCTATCTTTATACTGGTACTTTTACGTTTTAACCATAGCTCTGAATATGGCTTTGTAAACCGAAAGCGCTTACAAAGTTTACACACTTCAAAAATACTTCTCTTTTTTTAATCATGCATTTGTCAAAAGTGTGTATAAAACATATCAATCATTTTCAATTCACTTAATCAACAAAATCCGGACATTACCACATCCTTTCTTTCGGTACCCGAATTTATAAGTGCTCGCTTAAACAAATTCCCCTATGCCATTCCTGTCTTCTGGTCCCATTCATCCTTGCCACTTTTCACAGTGTTCTCTGACAAAGCCACATATTTAATTAATAATAGAGAATAACAATAAGGGCTTAGTGTCTCATGACGCTGCGTGTGCCATTAGCTTTTCTGTACGTATATAGAGGAAACGTTACTCATTAATAAGGACTTTGTTTGAAATATCGGTAGTGTAAAATTACACTAAAAGTTTATAAATACAATGAATGTATAGCAGGTGGTTAGTTATTTATTACCTCTCTAGAGTATGTGAATTTTAGTCATATAATAGCAAATTGTTACACTTTGGAGAGTAGTTTAATGCCTTGTGGTTAAGATGTTTTGAAACATTTTTAAGAAAATGAAGATATGTATTTTTCTTCTCGGCCGTTTATGAATTTTCGTACAGTGATGGTGTACTCTTTTAAACATATTTTGAACCATTACAAGAATGAAAATATTTTATTTGCCGTTTTACACTACATGCAAGGAAAATCATTATCAAAATAGTCTCATGGTTTTTTCAATTAAGCAGATAATGTTCTCGTTATTTCTAAACAAAATTATTTGAATAGCTCTTCTTATAACTTTATGTACCACTTACAATAACAATTTAGACAGCCTCATATTATATTTTTTCTTAACCACTTAATGCGAGGGTTTTTCTGTGAAATGAGGGCACAAAAAAGCAGGTTTTTTTATTTTTTTTTATAACATTGATAAAGTAGAAATCATAACATAAACTAAAAAAACATAAGAAATTGAAAAACGTTTATTTTATAAAATATTAAAAATTTAACTTTGTGTCATAAATCTGATATATTTATATTTTTATCTGGAGCGATGGATGAGATGGATGGACGGGGTAACACAAGATGCCGAGAAGATCGGAGTCGTCAACTGGAAAGTGCAGGCAAGGGACAGAGCAGAATGGCGTAGAACGCTTGAGAAGGTCGAGGCCCTCTAAGGGCTGTAGCACCATGATGATAATGATGATATCTGGAGCGATACCCACTCGCCCGTTTGTATTTCATAGAGCAACGAATATACGATATAGTATTGTTTTGGCAATAGTGTCATGTTTTGTTTTTTTCCTATGTTACCCTCGGTATTTAATCCCCTTTCATTCGACCTCTCTTAGGTTAAAATCAAACTAATAGCACCGAAGGTACGATATATTGCAATTTTGGCAATGTCGATGTGTTTGTTTTTATCTCAACATATTCGCTAACCCCTTCTCTTTCATTTAACGTCTCGAACGTTAAAATAGTACCAATAACAACGGAGATACGATATAGTGTTCATTTGGCAATGCTATTGTATTTGTTTTCTATCTCTACATATTGGATATCCCCTTCCCTTTCATTTAACGTCTCGTACGTCAAAATTGTATCAATAACAACGAAGAAACGATATAGTGCTCTCTTGACAATATTGTGTTTATAATAAATTGTGACAATAAATTGTGTTTTGATTTGTCTCTGTTAGCCTCGATATCTCCTCCCCTGTCATGTAACGCCTCAAATGTAGTAATTGGACCAATAACAACGAAGATTGATTAATTTTTCTATGTCTTTGTATTCACCATCCTCTTCCTTTTCCAACGACCTCTGTTACGTCATGATCCGAAGAGCCCACACCACAAAAAGCGTCAAAAACCAGCAGAATGGACCGTACGCGTGCGCATCTCTTCCTAATTTAATCTCGTTGCTCAAATAATTAAAGGTATGCACTCGTTCAAATTATGTGCCATTAGTTGAAATGTTTTTGGTCAGTACAAGGTTAGTCTGTATTTATCAAAAGTAAAATTTTGAGAAAATTTGATTGTCCCTTAAGAAATATCTTTACTATAAAAAAGTTTAAAATAGCTTAAATTAAAAGAAGAGGAAGCAAAACATTCGTTGCGCTCAAAAATATATAAATGTTTAAAACTTTTTGTAAACCCTCTTAAACCTAAACTCTAATTATCTAAACACAGAATATCAACTTAGAATTAACAGTACTATCTCACAACTTTCCAAAATTCAGCACAGGACTAATGAATAGTTGGGTTTGAGGGCCTACACCAGCTGAAACTTGTCTAATAACCTACAACGTCGGCCGCACTATTTCTGAAATCCAGCCGAGAATGAGAACTGAAGGGTGCATCCAAACTTCTCACAACATTGGTAAATGCATCGGAAGGGAAGTTGGGAAGCGTCTCGTTCTATAAATTAACATATCAGATTTTGTGACAAATTGACTTCCTTTTAGAGTAATAAATAAGGGTAACTGAATTGTGGAACAAATCATTCTAGATTTTATTTAGTGTATCGAATTTTGTCATAAAATTAAAATTATGAGAACTAATAATATAAGAAAAGCAATCTCATTTGACTCTCTCTGTGCAGCGTAAATACTAGACAATTATAGTATCTTACACACTGTTAAGCCTATTAACCTCCTGAACAAAAATGTTGCCATTTGTACGGACTCTCTAGCTTCCATTTCATGTATTCAGGAATTATTTACCGATTATTTCCTTGTCCAAAATATCCATCACTCTTAATACCACCTTTCTACGTTAAACACTAAGATTACCTTCTTATGGATTCCGTCTCACATTGGTATACATGGCAATGAACTCGCAGATCAGCATGCTAAAACGGCTAAAACAGATACCACATCAACAACCCACATCCAAATTTGCAAAATTTAAAAACCGAAGCATACAGATTCACCTGGGGATTATGGCAAACCCACTGGAGTTCTCTAAATACATTCTTACGTGTAATACAGCCCTCATTATATAAGCCACTTTACACTGGCTCCACAGGACTCTCTAGACAAGACCTTAGAATTATAAAAAGAATCCGTATAGGCCACACCAAACTTACTCACCGGTTCCAGATGACATCAGATGTCCGTGCCTATCTGTCTAACATGCCAGTGCCAACTTACAGTGAACCACATTATTACCGAATGTCATCAATTCAGTGAAGTAATACGACAGCTAAAACTCAATCCGCAGCTATATGACATTCTAAGTTAGACAGAGTTCTTCAGTTCTTCAAAAAAACATATCATTGTATCACAAACTCTATTAATCCTATTATACCTCTTGTAATCGTGTTTGTAATCCCGTGCGAGTGGCCATAGTTGCCGAGAACGTAAATGTATGTAAATAAAAAAAATATGAGAAGACATAATAATATGTTAATTAATGTTTTTAATTCTCATAATTTTAATTTTATATAAGCGTTTTTATATATATACACGGGTATTTAGGCGTCAACGCCCTTCCGGTAGGGATCTATGTGGGAGTATCACTGAGCCGCAAGCCCTTATCCCTTGACGTACTGCTCCCTTATAGGCCGATTGAACGCCCGCATATTCCAGTCTAAGCTTCAGACTCTTATGAATTTTATACTGACGCGTTAGCCTTTTTGTTTTTCGTTCACCGGGCTGGGGATTGAACTCGCATTCATCACAGCGAAGTGATGTGCGGCCAACCGCTCGTCACTCTGAGCTATCCGATCGAGCTATATTTTTTCTACTTTATATAAAACAAAATTTTAAATATTACACACCGAAATCAGTTATTTTCATTATATAATTTATTGACTCAATCATCGAGACAAAAATCGTCGTATGATTATTGAGGTCTGTTTTGGTATCATTTTTGTAGTAGGTATCATTTTATCTCACCGTAGTTATATGAATAACATAATTTGTTTTATTTGTAAATATTTAATTGGATTAATTTTGCATCAAGTTTTGCGTGGCAAGTTGGCCTCTTATGCAATATATACAGTTATTAATATGAGACAATTATTTCGATCCTAAATCAATTTTTGGTTTATACATTGCGGTGTTGGGCTCCCGCTACGACTAACCCAACCAATTCTCCATGTTTGGATAGATACCAATAGATGGTATATTTTTGTTCTTTATTTCATAACTTAACAATTATATTTTAGCACATGTCGGGTTAACTATTGAATTTCTCCAAGATAAAAAATAGGGTGTGGTTAGAAATATAAATCGATTTCTTTTTAATACAGGAAAGATATAGGAACTGTATCAAATCGTTAAAAGCCAGTATCCCGCCGGTGACATTTACTTTAATCACTGGAGAGTATGCGGATCAGTTGGTATTAATTATTACAATATTAGGGACTGATTTCGTCTAGTAAATATGTCTTCTGGTGACACTGTTGCTGAGTTATCTAGCATAATTTGGTGATGCGTATGTAGCATTGACTCCTTGAATTGTATACGAAGTGGTTTGGGGTCTTTGTAAACTGTATACAAAAATAGTACAAATTTTCAAAGGTGTAAAAATGCAAGACAATTTTTTGCTTCTTCTTCTTTCAGTATCATATCCTATTATAGAATATTAGCGATCATATTGGCAATAATATCTTTGTTTACAGCAGTTCGAAACAGATTAGCAGATCTCTCTTGATACCACTCTCGCAGATTTTAGAGCCATGATGTTCTGTAGCTTGGGCCGCTTCTTCCTGCGTTCTTGTTGTGTATTATAAGATGTAAAAGGTTATACCTTTCTGAATGTCTCATTTCATAGTAGAAATATTGTAACTTGTCAATTTCTATTTTTTGTGAATAAAGAAGATTTTAAATTTAAGATTTTAAAAACAAACCAGAAACAAAATTTACGATAGAAAAATCGAGCAAGAAAAAGTAAGCCTACAAACCAATAAAAGAATAGGAAAAACAACGGCAAATAATGTGAAAGAAAACATTGACATCATTATTGAGAGATAAGGTATATTATTTTAAGAGTAGCAATATCCTTAGAAATAAATAAAACGAGTGAATAAAATTGGTACAAACGCAATGTTATAATATTCAATATACTTGTATTATAACGAAAGAATATATTTTCTTGACTTTATGCTGAAGAAAAACAACTATTATTCTAATAGTAGAAATAAATTTTCTCGAAAAACATGATTTCTCAAATAGGGTTAAAAAACCAATTCCAAAAGGCTGTCTTTAGGGGTAGCAGACAAAAACGGTTTATTTTTATGCCTCTACAAACAAAGCATAATAGTTCACTCAATAGTAATAATATTAACATATTCTCAGTGATTTTTATTGACGAAAATTGCTGAAATTTATTTTTATGAATTCCAGTATCATAGAATGTTGTCCTACGAGTATATAAAACCAAATCAAGTAGATATATTGTTGATTGTATTAGACAATGTAGTTTAATACAAAATAGATAACACTTATACAGTGCTTTTCAAATAAAACTATCCACCTTAAATAACTTTTGAACCACAGATTTATAGAAAAAATTCAAAAATATGTCAAATAATACTTGAAGGGGGATACATTATGCCATATTTAAGCTTGCCGGGAAAGACACCTCCTCACCCCCCGTATCATCCCTTATTTTTTTTTTAAATTACTTCCACCTTTTTTATTTGATATTTGGATTTTCCTCTTTATAGTGATTTCAAAAATGTATAACATTTAATGCTTAGTGTGATTAGCTTATGAGAAAATAAATACAAAAGCAAGAAAACTGGATTGAATAAAAATATAACATTTAGAATGAATATTATACAGGGTGTAACAAAAATACAGGTCATAAATTTAATCACATATTCTGGGACCAAAAATAATTCGATTGAACCTAACTTACCTTAGTACAAATATGCACATAAAAAAAGTTACAGCCCTTTGAAGTTACAAAATGAAAATTAATTTTTTCCAATATATCGAAAACTATTAGAGATTTTTTATTCAAATTGGACATGTGGTATTTTTATGGCAGTAGTATCTTAACAAAAAGTTATAGTTAAATTTGGACACCCCATAAAAATTTTATGGGGGTTTTGTTCCTTTAAACCCCCCAAACTTTTGTGTACGTTCCAATTTAATTAATATTGTAGTATGATTAGTTAAACACAATGTTTAAAACATTTTTTGCCTCTCAGTACTTTTTCGAAAAAGCAGTTTATATCGAGATATTTTGAATATTTGTCAAATCCACAATCCACCACATATTTGTATATGGTTAAGTACGATTACGGAAACTTGGTAATAATATGAACATTTATTTTTGATTTACATTTTTAGGTATATGTTGAACCATATTAAAAAACGATCCACATATCGATAAAAGATGCCTTATCAAAAAAATCCAAAGGGGCAAAAAATTTTAAAAACACTGTGTTTAGCTAATGATATCGCAGCAATAGTTTAATTTGAACATACACAAACATTTGGGGGGTTTAAAGGAACAAAACCCCCATAAAATTGTTATGTAAACATATTAAAAAAGAAGCTGCAACTCGATAAAAACCGCCTTATCAAAAAAATACTGGGAGGCAAAAAAGTTTTAAAAATATTTAATTCAACTAATGGTACCACAAAAATAATTTAATTGGAACGTACACAAAAGTTTGGGGGGGTTTAAGGGAACAAAACCCCCATAAAATTTTTATGGGGTGTCCAAATTTCACTATAATTTTTTCTTAAGATACTAGTGCCATAAAAATACATGTCCATTTTAAATAAAAAATCTCTAATAGTTTTCGATATAGCGGAAAAAATCGATTTTCATTTTGTAACTTCAAAGGGCTGTAACTTTTTTTACGTGCATATTTCTACTGTGGTAAGTTAGGTTCAATCGAATTATTTTTGGTCGCAAAATATGTGATTAAATTTATGACCTGTATTTTTGTATTATTATTTACACCCTGTATATATACACCGTTTTTTAGGCGTGAACGCTCTTCGGTAGGGATCTATGGAGCAGTATCACCAAACCGCAAGCCTTATCCCTTGCCGTACCGCTCTTCCATAGGCCGATCAGACCCCAGTTTATTCCAGACCAAGTCGTAGATTCTATATAGAATTTTATACTACGACGTTGGCCTTTTTATTTTTCAAATGACCGAGCTGCGGCTCGAACCTCGATCGTATATCCGCTAGATTTGTCGACTGAGCGCGCCTCTGCCCACTGAGCCGTCTCACCGACGTTTGTATAATATCTTTTCTTTTATTAAAAACCCAGAAAATAATAAAAGAATCAAACATATAGACCTTATATATAGTTTTGTTTGTGACACTATTAATTCAAATATCATGGAACTTTGTTATGTAAATAAATACAAAATTGCGGTTGGTAAATATGTTAACAAAATGAACAGAAATGTTAACAGAATGAACATTTCACTACCAAAATTTTAGCAATATTTTTCCAAGATTTCAAAAGTCATCTTGAATAATTATTATTGTTAAAATTTTGGGTAGTGAAATGTTCATTATCAATGTTATTATGTAATAAAATTGTTAAAACATATTTTTTTCAATCCAGTTTTCTCGCTTTTGTATTTATTTGTCTTATAAAGTAATCACTTTAAGCATCATGTGTTATACATTTTTGAAACTAGTACACAAAAGAGAGTCCAAATATAAAATAAAAAATGATGGAAGTAATTAAAAAAATTAATGGATGATACGAGGGGTGAGAGGGTGCCTTTCTCGGTAAGCTTAAATATGGCATAATGTCTCCCCCTTCAAGTATCATTTGACGTGTTTTTATGTAAAGATAGTTTTATCTGAAAAGCTATGTTTAAGTACAACATGTAGAAATGAAAATGAAATTTCTGTAGAAGGGGAAGTCAAGTAAAACAGAAAGCTAATAAATTTATGGCCTAACCTTAGATATAAATATTAGAAGTATCATTCATTCTATTTTACATACATTAAACGAATTCATACTCTTTTTAACATAAAATTCATACTCTTTTTAACATAACATGTGTATTATTTTCAAAGTATTTTTGCTCTGTTGTCTTTTTAATATTGCGAGTATCTACCCTACAGACTATTTCTATCATGTGTATTTTTGGTGAGATGACAAAAATGTGCTAGGAAGACTATAATATATAGAAAATGATTTAGAATATCATTGAGGAATATGCATCATTGCACCTCCTAGTTCGTATTTTTATTTAAGAACCGCATTCTTCAAAGGATTGACCATTGTGCATTTTATAAATATTTTCAACACCTTCTACTGTGATAAAGCCGTACTGATGTTAAAATTTTGTTCAAAAACCATTAATAGATATTTACAGTAATTTTCCTGTATCTTTAAAAGTTTTTGACAAATCTGTGTCCGTCTGCAACTAAAACTAACATGGGAAGCACCTAAGTGTTGTAGCTTTGTCGATATTCTCGATTATATTGGTGTAAAATAAGTTGTTGAACAATCCTTTGCAAGTTTACCATTCTTTCACGAACCCCCTTGTAATTATACCCCCTTTGTTTACCCCTACTATGTTAGATGTTACTCTCAGTGTGCCATAGTGATAGCGCTAATGATCACACTGGCTATGACGATGAAGCACATGACGAACGGTTGGGTTCCCAAGGTTTGCGCAGAATTACAGCCGTCTTCATTACAGCAGTAGGTCATGGAATGCCAGTTTTCTGAAACAAAAAAATACAATGTACAGATCAATATAATCAACATTATTGTGATTATGGTTTATACAGAGTGGCCAGATGAAAACGAAAAAATAAGCACTATGAAGAACTGCAATATTTATGAAAAAACTCAGCGACTGGTCTATTTTTGTTTATGGGGGACATATTTTCCGGTATTTTCAATGTAAGAATAACTTTGTAATGATATCGCACTAATAATACAATAGTGTCGTAACTCAAACTGTTTCGAATTTGACATAACACTATATTCAGATGTAAAATTCAATTCCCTACAAGTCAATAAAACCGTCGTTTTAATAGCGCAAAAAATGAATAAGAGATGACGCCATAAGACGGTATTCATGACTGACCGACTGTCGTAATCGCTCTCACAATATTGCGCCATTTTTAGTTGCGGCCAACAGTGATCGGGAACGTACGTGTTGCTTTGCTCATCATTTTGAGTTTCCACGTTATTGCTGAATCATGTATATAATTTGAATATCTTTATTTTGAGTTATTGCATTCTTGTTGATTTGAACCTAACCATAACATTGTTGTTTTTCTACTTATTACACTATTATTGATTTACACAAGCACGTTTTAAAATAATATTTTTACTAACGACACTATTATTGGTTCAGTTCATTATTTTTGACATGATACACTATTGTTGAATCATTACTTTAAACCATTTTTTTGTCGTTTGCAAAACATTTATTAATCACCATCTATTTTTCACTCAACGTATAGGAATATCTCATTTAAAATGTGCAGCAGTGTTATTAAAAAAAGCTTACTAAATACTATACCCTATTCCACGAACATACGCCTGTTTTGGATTACTTCGACAACGAATATTTTACTGCGCAAAATAAGAAGAACGAAAGTAAATTGAAAATTACATTGTTGTTTATTGGAATAATTATTAGCGCCATTTACTTTCGTACTTATTATGTTGCACAGTAAAATATTCGTTGTCGAATTACTAATCCAAAACAGGCGTATGTTCGTGGAATGGTCCATATAGTCCTGTCGCCAGTAGGGGTACAACGGCCTACTTAATTCAGATGGACTTACTCAACTTTTCTTTATGTATTTTGACCCGTTGAATACGAATTTTTTGGGTAACAGTCGATCCGGATGTCGATAAGATTGTTATAAACAAAGAACTTGATTAATCACATAACAGCGATTTTTCGCAAAACAAAACATTTTTTTTGTATTTTGGGTCATTCTAAGCAAAAAATGTTTTTATAAGTTTTTTCGTAGGATGCATAGTTTTCGACATAAACGCGGTTGAACTTTCAAAAAATCGAAAAATTGCAATTTTTGAACCCGAATAACTTTGAATTGAAAAATAAAATAGCAATTCTGATTACCGCAAAGTTCAAGTCAAATTCTATCGGTTTTGATTGATTTCATTGTTAAAAATTAATTTTTTTATTGTTAAACAAAGCTATAAACACATAGTGATTGAATGACATTTTCAATGCATTTCTAATTTGAAATCGAACGAGTAGGCGCGCATACAGAATTTCTACGTATATTACGTACATTAAAACGCATGCATTTGGCACGGGAAACACTATGTCTTTATAGCTTTGTTTAACAAATAAAAACTTAATTTTTAGCAATGCAAATAATCAAAACCGATAGAATTTGACTTGAACTTTCAAATGCAGTAAGCAGAATTGCTATTTTATTTTTTAATCAAAAGTTATTCCGGTTCAAAAATTACACTTTTTCGATTTTTTGAAAGTTCATCCGCGTTTATCTCGAAAACTATGCATCCTACGAAAAAACTTTTAAGACCATTTTTTTGCTGAGAATCACCCAAAAAATACAAAAAATGTTTTGTTTTGCACAAAATCGCTGCTATGTAATTCCTCAAGTTCTTTGTTTATAACAATCTTATCGATATCCGGATCAACTGTTACCCAAAAAATTCGTGTTCTACGGGTCAAAATACATAAAAAAACTTGGGTAAGTCCATCTGAATTAAGAAGGCCGTTGTACCCCCCTGGCGACAGGACTACTAACTATTTTATAAATTTAGAGTTAATACACTCTTCGTGACATTTTTGTTCATTTCGTCAATTACCTATGTTAATAATTATTTAATTCATTTTTAAGGGAGCGATTCATAGCAACAAGTGATCGTGAGCGATTATTTGTTGTTGCTATGACAACACATGTTGAGGGTGGCGAGCAGGAAAACTCTTTACCGTCGTTATTCCCACTGGTGAGTACAAATTATGAACCTGGTGCCCAGATACAACCGGCACCTATACCTTCACCATTAACGTGTCGCCAAAGTACTTCAAGAAATTGACGTAAACAGTGACCTTTATTAAGGTCAGTAATGTTAAACCTATTACAGAATACATAAAACCTATAGTTTGTTTCGATGTCGAACAGTAAAACCAACAAGTAGCTCTTCTTCAAGAAGCTCTTCATCGAGTAGCTCTTCTACTAGTAGCTCTTGGAAAACGCAGAAAACATGGCAAATTACGCGGGAAACATGGCAAACAACATATTGTGGAACCGGAGATCTATGAAGTTGTCAAACATTTTATAAACGCTATACCACGCGTCGAATTACCACCATGTCGAATTACATTACCTTAGAGCTCAGACGTCACGGGAATATATCCAGTGTGACAAGTCTTTAGCTGATTTATATCGAGACTACAAAGATAAATGTACAGAAGAAAACTTCAAATCATTCGCGTCTACAACTACCTACTTTTAACCGCATTTTTTCTAAAGGTTTTAAAATCTCCTTCCATACACCAAAAAAGATTAATGTGATCTTTGTGAAAAGTTCAAAAATGCTGATGAGGATGGAAAAACAGTATTGTTGTGACATACGAAAACCACTTGAAAGGAAAAGAACTGTCCAGAAAGGAGAAAGAAAAAGACAAAAATGCTTACATAGATTCAACAATATTCACCGTATATGACTTGCAATCTGTGCTGCCAATACCAAGAGGCCAAGTTTCATTATTTTTTTATAAAAGTAGAATTAACTGTTTTAATTTTACAATGAGCGACAAAGAATCCGCAAAATTTCCCAAAAATTGACGTAAACCGCAGAAAAAAATTAGTAAATCAAATTGTAGTAACACAAAATATTTCATAAATAATGTGGTAACTAAAAATAATATTTGATTTTGAACATTTTGCTTAGAACAATACCGTTTTAACTCAAAATTCTTAAATAACTTTACTGACAGTATAGTTATTTAACTAAGAGTACAAAGAAACTTCCTTTAGATAATATTAATTAGAAACAAATTATGAATTAATTCCTTGTTTACCTGCAATAGGAAATGAGTAATGAGTTTTTCGTCGATTCTGAAAAATCATCTTTTTTGAGTTACGACACTATTGTATTATTAGTGCGATATGCTTTCAGCACCACATCGACAGATAGAACCGTTGGCGTTTCAACGTTCGCGCAACACGATACCCCACTCATTTCCACTCCTTCGAAGCATTCGAGGTCGAGAGGTTATTTAAGGAGGCTACCGAGATGAGAAGAATCAATCTTGTAGCGACCAGCTCTGGGCTCCCAGGTCAGCCAGTGGATTGAACAGGCAGGCCGACGTGAGTGGTGAGACTCCGCATTGAAGAGATTCGCCGCTCGTAATTAAAGGGTAGTCGTGGAGAGCGGTTTCCGATCAGAATCGTATAGATGCCCGTATAATTATTAATATTTTGATTGCGAGAATGTTTCTGCCTTACCCTGTAGTGAGGTGTAAGGATATTTTCTTTTGATAATATTAATTTTATTTTCTTTTGCAGACATCCATCAAGTGGGCCTTCTTCGCACGGGCAAGATAGAATTACGATTTATTTTATTTTATTTATTTTGTACTGTGTATAAATATCCTAACTACATATATCTACTTTGATTTTAACCTGCATTTTACTGATTCTGTGGTCCTAAAAAGCTACCCGTCACAACTTCAACATTTGTTAATCGCATTGGAAGTCAAATAAGATTTGGTTTGGAAGCCCTATATATTAATCTTTAAATTTTTTAGCGAATAGCTGATAAACTGTATAGACTAAAAAAAAAGAGAAAACTATGAAATATAACGTAATACATATATAAAGAATCACCTTTACCTCAGTATGTCCGCCTACACTTATTTAGTGGGTAGGCCATGTATATAGGATGGAAGAAAACATTCGACCCGCTACTTTATTTGAGTTATTAAGGGGAAAGGCGCAAAATGTCGCCTGTCAAAATGTTCACTCTGTAGTAAATGTATTCATTTTTTTCTAATCGTGAGAAAACTAATAATTTTTAAAAAAAAGTTTAAACGCAATATGAAATATTACATTATTACTGAGGGCCAAAAGTCCCTGAAAATTTCTACTATTGGTTTTCTCATGATCATCTTTCAGTGCGTCACAATTTTCGATTTCTTTCTAACGCTTTTAATTTTACTAATTGTATGTGACAGAAAAACGTCCGTGATTACAGACATTTACAACATTTGTTTTAGTTATTCTAGTTGTCGATAGATGGCGCCATAATAAAAAAGAAATAATTTTTTTTAATTAGATAATAATATTAGAAATATAATCTGTATAATTTATAAGACTATACAAATCAAAGAAAATACCATTTTATAAATGCAAGAAACACATTTGATTTGTTTTTATTCCAAATTGAAAATAAAATGTGACAACTGTCAGATTTAACTAAAATGTCATGTTAGAATAAATGTCATAAATGTGTACTATCACGGACTTACCCTTTTTCCTATCATTTGTTACGCACTGAAAAATGCTCATGAAAAGGACAATATAATGTTTACTTTAATAAGTCATAGGGGTCAAAATATGGAAGTTATTATTTTCAGCTATTTAGTTATTTATCGATTGACCAAATAGTGAAACTGATAAATCGACGGCGTCCACATAGTGTAGTGATATCGATTTTTTCGAAACGTTCTTGCACATTTCGAAGCATTTTGCGGAGTAATAGGTACGTAGGAACGTAGGCATTCGTTGACGTAAGTTTTCTAAATATACGGGTACTGTTTTATATATTTTACTTTTTAGGTGAACACAAAATAATCCAGGGGAGAAAAATCTGGTGATTGAAGAGACCACTCGATACTCCTTCTCCTCCCAATCCAATGCCGTGAAAAATTTTGGTCGAAACAGTGACGGAAAACTAAATCATAATGCAAAGGAGCACCGTCCTGTTGAAAAATCAAATGAACTCCATCATATTGTTGATCATTTTCAATAACATAAGTCAAGGCAGAGTTATTCACGTCTTCCAGTAATTATTGTGTATACATTTCGCCAGTAAAATTTCTAGGAAAATAGTCTCACCAATCGTTTACCAAATATACCAGCTATTTAATTTTGTGGTTGCTGTGTATGTAAGTCGTGGAAAATCCTTGGGTGTTAGTCAGACCAATTACGGAAGTTGTGACAATTTACAATAGGGAACTTGCACATTTTTTTTCTTACATAATAATGTTCAGTTTAGTTTAAAAATGAGATTTCTAAAATTTTACGCTTCAAAAGCTCGTAATAACTTATAAATACATATTTAAAGTCTTCTGCGGTACAAAATAGTTCAAACGACCCGTGACGTCACATAGTTTTACATTAGTTATTATGATGGTTATATTTCGCCGTGTCTAGGTACACGCTAACGTGTACGCAAATAAAAAAGTTAGGTATTTACACGCGAATTAAACTTTATCAAGCCAGTGACGTCATTATATAGCGTGCGCAGTGACTGTATATTTTGGTATTATCCTTTTCATGAGCATTTTTCAGTGCGTAACAAATGATAGGAAAAAGGGAAAGTCCGTGATAATACACATTTATGACATTTATTCTAACATGACATTTTAGTTAAATCTGACAGTTGTCACATTTTATTTTCAATTTGGAATAAAAACAAATCAAATGTGTTTCTTGCATTTATAAAATGGTATTTTCTTTGATTTGTATAGTCTTATAAATTATACAGATTATATTTGTAATATTATTATCTAATTAAAATTTTTTTTATTATGGCGCCATCTATCGACAACTAGAATAACTAGAATAAATGTTGTAAATGTCTGTAATCACGGACGTGCTTTTTTTTTGTCACATACAACTTTATGCGTTAGAAAGAAATCGAAAAACTGTGACGCACTGAAAGATGATCATGAGAAAAAGAATACATGCTATTTTGTATGTTTAGTGTTTGTTTGATAGAAAAATATTTGTTAAGGGAGGGGAAGCAGAACTATTCAGATGTTTCAAACTTAATTGTAATAAATCAATGTATATAGGTATATGTATATATCAACCTATAAAAGTATATATTTAGGTTAGCAAAATAAATATATTTATTTAGTTGACATGACACGTACAAAATTATGTTAAAATGATTTTTATACGTAAGTTAATTATTATAATCAACTATTCTAAATGGAAAATAAGCCACAATTTAACTAAAAAAATGATTTTATTAACGTTTCGACGTCCAAATCGGATGTCATTGTCAAAATACAAAAATTAGTCAGATTAAATAAATTATTAGAAAACATTTTTTAGTAAGCAACAACATTTTTGTTTAATTTAATAATATTTTGTATTTTGACAACGACGTCCGATTTAGACGTCGAAACGTTAATAAAATCATTTAGTTAAATTGTGGCTTAGTTCTCATTTAGAATAATTGATTACAAAAATGCCACAAGGATAATAGCTTCAGAACAAGTTAATTATTATTGTGAAAACTTTCGGTCTCCTTTTATTTTAATTTTGGACGGTAATACTATTATTTCACTTATAACTAAAAAATATATATTAATTTATAGTCTCTTAACTTTTTCATACGGTTTTAAAATGTTGTTAAACTCATTAAAACAACTAAATAATTGTCCACACGGCATAGTTAATTTAAAAACAAACACTAAACAAATAAAAATAAGAAATCTCTTTACTAATCAATATTAAAATTAAAGTGTAAACACAACGCGATTAAACAAATTCCAACACTCTGACACTCTAACTCTTTTATTTGCGTACACGTTAGCGTGGACCTAGACACAGCGTTATATTTAGGTATATTCTTCTTCTCCTTTTTTAGTTTATTGACCTCCACCTACTTGGGAATTTGGCCATCTCGTCGTCTGGGAATAAAGAAAACATATTTATATTCTAATGACATTTATCGTATGTCGTTGTAATAATATATACCAGTTTGTTGAGATTGGAGTTTGATACAGTTTTTGAAGGAAAGGAAAGAAGGTTTAGGTACTATTGAAAATAAAACCATTTTGTAAAAGTACAAATTTTCTATGAATAGTTCAAACGATCAAAAACACTTTTAACGTCACATAACTGTATTTTTTACTGACGTATATAATGTCTAATTTAAATTATACATACAATTGGTGTAGAATGTAAACATACAACGGTGTGACGTCACGACGCGTTTTGGAGTGGCTGGTATAAGTTGAATTTTTAGTCGTCTTTAGGGGCCAAACGAAAGACAAACAAAACTTTTTTATCTTTGATACAGGTTCTAAATTATGTTCTGTTGTGATTTATAACATTTTTTTCGAATTTAAAATTTTATGCAAGTTCCCTATTATTAATGTCATAAAAAAAGTGCATTGATTGGAAAAATTATTAAGGCGAAACTGTGGATCGGTAACTATAATTGCACTAAGTGTATTTTATATGGATGGAATTTATTCTTCCTTCAACACAAAAGATAGCTTGAACACTAGTTCGGTTGATTTCAGATACAACTCAATATGAGAATTAATATTTTATCCTAATAGGATAAGGAAAGGTATATTGGTGGTAAACATGAAAAATACTAATAATATAGGAATTTGACAACTAAGCAAGAAATAAGTTTTGCTTTATTATGTTACTTATTATTTGAAGTAAATGTTGAGAAGAGTTGATTTAACATAAAATGAATAATAATGATAGTAACCTGTGGGAGTTTTTTGTCAGTTCTTCTATCAAGCGCGGCCCCCTGCGAATGGGGGATGCTTTCTGGGTATTCGTAGCGCCAGTACCCAGAGAGTAGCAGGGATAGTTGCTGTGGAACAAAAACTGACACCTGGCAGTAGGTATAAAATGCAAACCCATTAATATGGAGAATTATGATTTATGTTTAGGATCGCTGCCTGGAGATCGCCAGGGCACGTCTGGAGCCGGCGCTGGACGTGACAGCATGCGGGACGTCGGTGGCAGGGTGTTGAGGAGGCGGGCCCGTGTCATACAAACAGCTACAGCCCAACAACAACAACAACAACCACAAGTGAGCCAAACAACAGCAAGAGCTCCACCCGCCGAAGGTGCTGCGCTGGAACCTCAGCCGGCGCTCACTCAAGCGGGACGACCGAGCAGCGCATGAAATGGACTGCATCCATTAATGAAAACATTTTGCGCTTCTACTACAAGGTGACAAACTTCGGTCAAGAAACGATCGGCTACCGACAACAGCTGTATGCCGAATTTTGCAGAGAGTATCCAGATATTCAAGTATCGGAGCAACGAGTATCAGATCAATACCGGCTAATTATCAGAAATAATCTTATCCCAGAGGCTAGACGCGATACCATCAAAAGCGAAGTCGAACGGGAGATTAACAATCAAGGGCTAATTTTAGACCAAGTCTCTAATGAAATCCCTGATGAGCAGATTCCTAAGCTTCCCATACTAGAAACTCAACCTGATAATACACCGCAGGAAAACAACGAGTTACGTGATAGCCTAGTAAACGAAATTGCTTGCACCGTACAAGAGTTTAATGGAACAAACCCACTTAGCAGACCCCCGCTACCAAGAATTAACGCTTGTAAGAAACTAGGTGCGCTGTTACAAATTGTGAACACTGAAGTCCTACCCAATTACGTCGTAGAAGCTCACACATTAGAATATTTGCATATGCTCATCTACTGTGCAGCAACAGCAATTGCTAATGTAATGGGCATTAAGATCAGAACACGACGGGGTACTAATAACGGAAGAACTGGTAACACAATTGCACCCTGGGAAAAAAGAGTGCAAGGGAAGATTGAATTACTGCGTAGGGATATTGGCCAAGTCACAGAATATTTACGAGGAGTACCAAGTAGAAAAGTCATTAGGAGAGCTGAAGAAATAATGCGGAACACTGCCAGACACTGTAAGAACAACTTATCATCGACTCAGTCATTTCTAACCAGGCATTCACAAAAAAAGGAACATTTTTACTGCTTTTAATGACTATAAGAAGGCCTTTGATTCAGTACCGCATGCATGGCTTATAGATATATTAAGAATATACAAAGTCGACGATAACATAGTGACCTTTTTAAGGCATATATTGAGAGATTGGAAGACTAAAATTCACCTCCAAATACCCGGTGAAAACAATATCGAAACCGAAAATATCGCAATCAACCGGGGCCTGTTTCAAGGAGACTCGTTGAGTCCATTGTGGTTCTGCTTAGCTTTGAACCCCCTTTCCTAGCTATTAAACTACACTGACTCAGGTTTTAGCATTAGAAACAATAATACTGTGGTAGCGAAGCTCAATCATCTGTTGTATATGGATGATTTGAAATTAATGGCTTCCACTCGAGAACCCCTAGAACAGATGCTAAAAACTGTAGAAACATTCTCTAATGATATTAGCATGCACTTCAGACTAGACAAGTGCCGTGTTTTGAATATAGTCAGAGGAAAGGTACAGCCCGGTGGGTTCGATATGCAAAATGGCCAGATCATCGAGGCCATGGGCGAAAACGATATGTACCAATATCTTGGGGTAAAGTAGGCGCGGAAAATTGACCATAAGCAAATGAAAACTGAGATAACTACTGAGTTTATAAGAAGGGTAAAACAGCTGCTTCGTTCACAGCTTAACAGTAAAAATTTGTTTAAGGCACTAAACACCTACGCTTGTTCCGCGCTTAGCTATTCATTTGCTATTGTTAAGTGGACAAAAACGGATATAGAACATCTTCAGCGAAAAGTACGAACACACCTCACAAAGGCACAAAAACACCACCCTAAAAGTGCAGTAGAACGAACGGCATTACCCCGGTATTTAGGAGGAAGAGGACTTATGGATATAGGTGAGCAATTAGATAAACAGATTGCTAATTTAAGAACTTATTTTCAGATGCAGGCTGAGACCTGCATCATACACCGCGCCATTTGCGCAGTAGATGACACAACACCGATCAAACTGAGTGAACCAGAAATGCGCATAAACCACCTTACTAAGGACGAAAAACTGCGCACCTGGATGGGCAAACCTCTGCACGGGCGACATCCCAATGAGGTCAGCCAAGACTATTTCGACAATACAGCGTCGAAATATTGGTTGACATCGTGTAAGATGTTCCCTGAAACAGAAGGTTCAATACTAGCCATTCAGGATCAGGTTCTACCAACTAAAAATTACCTGAAACACATCGTCAAAGACCCTCAGATCCAGAACGACAAATGCCGATATGGATGCCGAACCCAAGAAACCATCCAACATCTTACAGGGGGCTACCAGGCATTTGCTGTTACTGAATACAAGGAACGGCATGACGCAGTGGGAAAAATCCTTCATCAAGAGATAGCTATCAAGCTGGGACTTCTCCAAACGGACCATCTCCCATATTATCAATACGTCCCTGAGAGTATGCTTGAGGATGGCAACTACAAGCTATACTGGGACCGCAGTGTGCTCACAGACCAAACAGTGGCACATAATAGACCAGATCTCGTACTAGTTAATAAATTAACAAGACAAACAACACTGATTGATGTGGCGATACCTAACAACAATAATCTACGTAGTAAATTTACTGAAAAGATCGCCAAGTACAGAGATCTGGAAATTCAAATACGAAGACAATGGAGAATGCAGAGTACCCAGACGATACCTATTATTATGTCTACTACTGGAGTCATTCCGAAGAACTTCCTCGAAAACATGAAAAAGCTGGGTCTAAATGAACACCTTTATAAGAGCATGCAGAAAGCTGTACTACTCGCGACGGCCAGATGTGTACGAAAATTTCTGGGAGATACTCCAGCATACCAAGTCACCTAGGGCTCGATAACAAGGAAAGAGTCCCACCAGAGCTCAATCCTTTTGATACCGTAGGTATCTGGGATGACTGACTTTTCCCCTTACAGGGAGTGTGAGCCGTATGGCTAAATCTGGATGATAGTAACTGTCAAATTGTCATACAAACTTATGTTAGGTAATTTGGTGACACGATAAGGTATATTGGTGATAGTGGTTAGAAAATTTGGTGAAATAACCGCAATTTAAGGAATTTAACTTAACTTGGCTAAATCACAAACTCCATGCAGATTTTTTTATTGATAATTAGTTTATTGAATAGTTTTATAAAGTTTTATAAAGAAAACAGCAATTATTCCAATAAATATATATCCGTCTCTCACATTCAATAAGAAATGGCTCCACTGTCACTATGGGTGTGGAGAATGGGATAGAGATTGCTCTAGAGAGAGAAGAGTGGAGGCATGTTGTCGAGTCGGCTAGTCGAACCCAAGACGGGTTGTAACGTCACGGAGTAAGTAAATAAGGAATGGAATAAACCATGAAAATTTACTTATTGCATTAAAACACTAGTTTTCAGGGAATTACAAAAGCTTTAAAACAATACCTTTTTTAACCAACCGTTGCCATTAAAAAATATATTGGGATGATTCTTAGCCTGGTTTGTGAGTGAAAGTAAAATAATCCATAATAATGGAACAATGTGTCCCCTATTAATGAAAACTTGAGCTGTCGCTGGGTTTTCAAAAATGTTGTCGTAGTTCCTAATAATGTCTCAGTTTTGCTTTTGTCGAGCACCCTGTTTAGCACTATAGTAGTTATATTATTAATTCGATCATACATAGATAAAGTAACATATCTTCATATCAAGTGAGAAAAATTAAAGATTTGGTAGCGATATAAACGTTATAGTCCTTAAGGCTACATATAAAATTATTATTTATGATCACACCGTCGAAACTTTTTGTATGTAGGTACTTGTACTTATTATTTGGGTGGAGTCGGTCAAATTTGGAGCTTGGCGCATTAAGGTAGTGGGGCGTTTGTCTGTCAAGCTGTCACGAAGTTGTCAATTTTATGCAAGAAAAAAATTTATAACCACATTGGTCCTTTTATTTTAATCAATGGTTTTTATTGTGTACACAGCGAAAACAATTTGGTCGGACAAAAATATTGGGCCATATGACGTGTCGGACACGCTGAAGGTGTCAAATTTATGAAAATAATAAATTTATTACCACATGGCTAATTTTAACAGAATCTACCATAAAACCTTTCTACAAAAATGTGGTAATCTTGTCGGACAATTTTCACGGGGCATATGCGCAATCGGATGCGCCAAAAATGTCAATTTCCGGAATTTTTTTATTTAGTACCACAGATGTCAGTTTTATTTTGTACTGTTTTTTTTACATGTGCAATGCATATTGGATCACTTGTCGGGCAAGAATAATGGGTCCAAAATTTTCAAAAAATTTTCCGAATTTTCCCCCTTGTCGGATTTTTTTTTGAAAATTCGAGAAAAGAAACTACAGAACGATGTTTCTTATTGAGCAAGAAGTATGTACACACATTTTCAGATCAAAATTTTTCCAAAATATTTCCTTTTGTCCGAAAATTTTTTGGAAAATTTTGTGTACAACTCTACGTCACGCCCTTTTAAATATTGTACTTAGTGTGTGTACCAATTTTCAGCTAAATCGATTCAAAAGTAACCGAGAGAAACTGTTTTAAAAATTTTTTGGCAATGCCTCCTCTTAACCTTTAACTACACGCGCTGGCGTATTTTGTACGCCAGATATAAGAATTCTACTGCAAATATATTTAAAATTTTAATTTTTGATCTTTTTTATCTCTCTAACCTATCACTGGAATGTGCTTTACAATTTGGTTTAGTTTCGTTATAATCGGCGTTCTGGGAAGATCGTAATTTACAGTTTATTATTTGTTGTTTCCGGTGGTGGACAATATACCCCAAGATTAATATAAGTAGTAATATAAGTACATATTTCAATTGTTTTTTAGTCATTATGGCACAAAATATATTTTCCTTTATAAAAAAGACTTTTTCTCCTGTAAAAAATCACAGTTCAAAAAATTTTTTATTAGTAATTTTATTTATCATGGAATCCAGTTATTCAATGATTCCAGTTATAAATCCCAATTGGCTTACTGAGAAGGAACTCCAAGTATTCACTGTTGCCGAATAAGGTTTATAACAAACAACTAAGCGTATTTTTTCAAAAAAAAAATAAGCAAATCCGCTGTTTTTAAGTGTATTTCCTTGTGGCGTATAAAGTACGCCACGCGTGTAGTTATGGTATAACTTAATGCGCGGGTAGTTAAAGGTTAAGGACGTCGATAACCTAAAAGAATTAAGTTTTCTGTTCGTTTGCCCCAACATTTTTGCCAGACAATTACATTTTTTTTTAAGAATATAATTACTTGTAACCTACTACTTTTGTCGGAAAAATGGTTGTGAAGATAAGGGATGCACGAACCCAGCATAGTTTAAAAATATAGTTTACTAATAAAAATTAAATGTTTTGTCCGACTGTCGATTTGCCCCAATATTTTTGTCGGACACTTAGATTTTTTGATTTAGAATATAATTACTTATAACTTCCTATTTTTGTCGGAAGAATGGTTGTAAATAAATTAATTCCATAAAATTGACATCTTCGGCTCATCCGACTGCACATAAGCCCCGTAAAAATTGTTCAACAAGGTTACCACATTATTGTAAAAATGTTTAATGGTAGATTCTGTTAAAATTAGCCATGTGGTAATACATTAATTATTTTCATAAATTTGACATATTTAGCGTGTCCAACGCGTCATATGGCCCAATATTTTCGTCCGACAAAATTGTTTTCGCTGTTTATATGATAAAATCCATTGATTAAAATAAAATAACCTATGTGGCTAGACATTTTTTTCTTGCATAAAATTGACAACTTCGTGACAGCTTGAAAGACAAACGCCCCACTACCATAATGCGCCAAGCTCCAAATTTGTCCGACTCCACCCAAATATAAAGTACAAAAAGTTTCGACGGTGTGGTCATGAATAATAATTTTATATGTGGGCCCAAGAACTATTACTTTTTTATTATTATGCTCGAATAATAATTGTTTTACTCCTAATTTTTTTAGATTTAGTGATAAGCATAATGTATGGAACACCTTGTATGGTAATAGTGTATGTACAAAATAGGCTATTGATTATATTCAAAATAAGATAGCTAAAAGGAACTACAACTACTGATTTAGTCCCTGGGCACAGGTTATATTAGGGTGAGTTCTATGCACTTTTGGTACAAACACGTCTACATAAAAATTGTTCCTGGTTAATTCATATATAAATATAACTTTTTAAAGGCAAAGATACTTTTTTTACAAAAATATATTCAAAAGAAAAAGCACAAAGGAACCCAAAAGAAAGAAATTTTATTTTTTGTCCCATAACTTTTGTCCACGAGGATATAGGTATAGACATTGCTTCACAGAAAAAAAACTTACATATTCTCTCTTTAAAACTGTGTTTAGTAGAGGTCATTAGAATTTACAGTTTTCGAAATATGATTTTTCAAATTTCGCCACTCACAGCAATTTTGGGCAAATTTCCTTGTTATTTCGCAAATATTGTTCTGTAACTTTTTTCTACGTAACTTTAGGTGTATGCAATGGTACACGTAATAGGAATAGAAATCAATTACCTTTAAAATGGTCTACAGTATAACGTTGTACGACTTTTTTTAAAGAGATTATGGTTTTTCAAGATTTTATAAATTTAACGATTTTTTTATAATATAATATAAAAATAAAATAAAGTTATTATATAATATATGATATATTATATAATACCTGATATAAAAAATATTGTTTTTTACATTCTTTACGATTATTTTTGAAATTTCTCATTACAACTTTTTTTTTCTTGTACATGAATATATAATATACTCTCTATATATTGCGCAACAAAGAGGGCTTACTTTCTGTTCTTTAAAATGGTGTACCATCTATATTTAAATACATAATGGAAACCGAGTGATTCTTTGATATTTTTTTACCTGTATTATTTAAAATTATTTCTTTTACAAAAATTACATAAACATTAGTCTTAAAAAACATCACTTTAGTTAAAATTATTTAAATGTTGACATTTAAAACATTTTCAAAATCAAAGTCCATCTCTTCGTGAGCATTAGCTTCAATATCTTCCTCTGACACCTCAGTTATCTTAGAGTTACCACAATTAGTACCCATGCACATGCACCCTTTGCAGAATATTGAACAACTAATTCCTATCTTCCTACAACCGCAGTTTTTTGTACATCCTTTAGTACATTTACATGCTATTTTTTCAAGCAAAGCTTGTGGTGCAGGAGCTTTGACAGTAAATATTGGAATTAATCCATATTTTGAAGTTTGCCCGGCCGAGTCAAGTGGATCCAAAGTATTACCTATAAAAAATAAGATTCAATCATAACACACAATCACATGAAAAAGTTAAAATGAGGAATTTAAAAAATAATTCTAAAATCAAAAATCGTTGCAATACTTATTACAATTTGAAAAAGCATATGTTATTCAAAAATAACCCTAGAATTTTTTATAATACACCATTTTAAAGTAAACAGAATATGCTATCTTTTTTATTATATAATATATACCATATAGAAAAAAAAGTTATAACGGGAAATTTAAAAAATAATCGTAAAAAATATAAAAACTCTTCATATAACTTCTATTTGATTTCTATTCCTCTTACATGTAACATTGCATATACCTAAAGTTACGTAGAAAAAAGTTACAGAACAATATTTGCGACATAACAAGGAAAATTGCCCAAAATTGCTGTGTGTGGCGAATTTTGAAAAATCATATTCCGAAAACTGTAAATCCTAATGACCTCTACCAAGCACCATTTTAAAAATAAAATATGTAAGTTTTTTTTTCTGTGAAGTAATAAATATACCTATATCCTCGTGGACAAAAGTTATGGGATAAAAAACAAAATTCCTTTCTTTTGGGTTCCTTTGTGCTTTTTCTTTTGAATATATTTTTGTGAAAAAAAGTATCTTTGACTTTAAAAAGTTATATTTAGATAGTAAATTTAACCAGGAACAATTTTTATGTAGTCGTGTTTGTACCAAAAGTGCATAGAACTCACCCTAATGTAACCTGTGCCCAGGGACTAATTCACCCATTTCTCAAAAATGCACCCCTTTAAATGGTAGCACTCCGCGGTTTTTTCATATATAGAGATTCATTGACCATATGAAATAATAAAACTCCGTTAACGTTGTAGTTCCTTTCTATAGTACATAAATCAATATAGTCTAAAAACTTACTCATTTATTTTATACTAAATGTATACAGAGCAATTTTCTCAGTTTTATGTACCTTTAAAGCTGACTTGAAATTAAAAAATAATTTGCATTGTACCCAAAAAGAATTAAACATTTAAAAATTTCATTTCACTTAGACTTTTTGAAATTCAAACGTTTTTAATACTCAACACAATAAACCGTGTTGGTTTTACATCAGTGAAATTTTAATATAATTAGTGTTGAATAGAAAGTCTAATAGACAAAGAAAAGGAATTTTATTAAGCATTTTTATAGCTAATTGGATAGTGCACTAAGCTCTAAAAGTTTATGAGATAAAATACTCTAATAAAGACTTGGGCTACAGTTTAAAAAGGATAAAGTAAAATGAAGATAATTTCATTCACGAAGATTCTTATTTCCGTGTCTACAGGCGAATTTAAATGTATAAAAAATAGTGACACAAAAAGACAGAAAATCTGGACTTTTTTTTTATTAATGGCTTTGACATAGCCAATTAGCCAGACTATTTGTTTTTTTGTATGGTATTACAATAACAATTTTAAGTTAATATCTAAGCCTACTTATTATCTAAATTTACAGGGTGTTATAATATATTAATGGATACATTTTTCAATTTTGTGTGATATTTTTACAATTTTTAATTTTATTATCTAAGCCTATTTAAAATTTAAATTTACAGGACGTTACATATTCGTAAAGACATTGTAACGTCTGCTTATTTTTTGGAAAAAGAATTTCGTTTAAATTGACAGATAAAGGACAATTTGGATCAATTAACTTTTCATACATTACTTTAATATTTTGTCTGTACTGTCCACACTCCAATATGAGGTGCTGTAAATCTCCCATTCCACCACAGGCGCAATATGGGTTATCATTGATACCTATGCTGTGTTTGTATGCTGGGGTTAGTGCGTGATGTGACCTCATTCTGTTTATTGTTTTTATAAATAGCCTATTTGATTCTTGTTTAAAACATCTCTCACTGGGAATTAGTGGTTGAATTATAAATTTGGACTTATAGATAGAAAAAAAATATTTTTTTTTAATTTTTTTTGGATTTATACGTACAGTTTTTTAAGCTTAATAAGTAGTTTATTTTATTTTTACAGTTCCTAATTTAGTTTTTATTTTTCATCTCAATTTATTAAATTGTTAAACATATATCTCCTTTTTCCTTTTTTCAAACAGTCTCTAATTTTTATACAAATACAAATTTTTGTTATTTTTATAGTTAATTGGCAATTTACTTTACATGGTGTAGTAACAAAAAGGCATGCCATAAAATAAATCACATATTCTGGAACCAAAAATTGTTTGATTGAACCTAAGTTACCTTAGTACAAATGTACAAATAAAATAAATGACAGCCCTCTGAACTTACAAAATGAAAATCAATTTTTTCCAATAGGTATATGGAAAATTTTAGATATTTCGTATTGAAAATGGACATACGGCATTCTTATGGCAGGAACATCTTGAAACAAAATAACAGTGAAATCTGTGCACCCCATAAATCTTTTATGGGGATTTTGTTCCCTTAGATCCCCTTAAAATTTTTTGTACGTTCCAATTAAAGTATTATTTTTAGTATTTTTAATAAGGCAGTTTTTATGAAGATGCGGCTTTTTTAATATGTTTACATAAAAATTTTATGGGGGTTGTGTTCTCTTAAACCCCTCAAATGTTTGTGTACGTTCCAATTAAATTATTATTGTGGTACCGTTAGTTAAACACAATGGTTTTGAAAATTTTTTGCCTCTTAGTATTTTTTCGATAAATCATTTTTTATCGAGATATGGCTTATTTTTTAATACGTTTGAAAAATGTAAATTATAAATTAATGTGTACAGGGTGTCCCGGAAAATAGTGCGTTCCTTTAAGGTATGAAGAGAATAACAATTTGGAACAAAAAAGTCCTATACCATTTTTTTCTAAAGTTAACCGTTTCCAAAAAAAATTAACATTGTTTTCCATATACCTGTATTTTAATGTTTGGAAATTTTAATAAACTGGCAACATCGTACGCACTACGGCATAATAACATAATAAGAACTCGTTTGTGATTGTGATTAACAGTATTTAAAATAATCCAATCTAATAGTAGGTAATACTTATGTATTTACTATTTGTTTACTAAAATTATTTTCTTTTGAAATGTATTGAAATACCTATTGCATAATTTTAAACGAATTACACATCTTTAAACATAAAAACACATCTTTTAACTAAACTAGTATTATGTATTTAGTAAGGTTTAAATGGGTTGAGTGCTGAGTATTGCTGAGGGCTTTAACTGAATTACATAGTTTTAATAGTTTACAGTGGAACTTAAATACACCAGATAATGTCTCAGTAATTTGTTTACTTGTGAACTGAAATAACTAAGTTGTACTTACTTGAAAATAATTAATATACCGAATAGATGTTTGGATGTTTCAAGTAACCTTTCACAAACACCATTCATAGGTAATAACATAATAGGTAATACACTCACTATTCGAAAACATTTTCGGCATTGACACTGTTTAGTGTATAGTGTGAACACACCTTTAGGTGTCAGTGTATTTGTCACATTGTCAACGTCAATCAGATCAGAGCACTTGTCACGGTCTAAAATAAAACATGTACAAAAGTTTGTAATCATATATGTTTAATAAATATTTACCGTAATCTGTAATCCTTTATTCGATTAGTTATCGGAATATTAAATATTAAACATGGCGCTGCGAAAGTAAAAGAATATTTCAAGAAGGATTTTGACAGATAACTGAAATTTAACAGTGCTTGAATAGAGGTTAGGTTATAAATTCAAATAACCAGAAAAATGGCAACAAATTTAGGCCTGGGGTCTGTAAAACTTCCCCCCGATTTTGACTTGCAAGGGCAGAATGCTGCTACAGAGTGGAAGTTTTGGTACACGGCTTTCGAAGACTACTTGATAGCTATAGGGCAGCATGAGTCAACAGATAGAGTAAAACTGTCCCTATTGAGAAACATAATGGGAACCGAGTCAGCCCGTATTATGACAACATTTAAGATTCCAGATGACCAGGTTGATAAATATGATTATATGATAGAAACGATATCGAAGTATGTGAATTCGAGAATGAACGAATGTTTTGAACGTTATAATTTTTTAAAGAGGACCCAGAAAGAGGGTGAAGTATTCGAACATTTCCTAACAGATTGCAGACACTTGGTAAGAACATGCAACTACAATCGTAATGATCCAGATGAGACGGCAGAAGATAAGGCACTCCGTGATAAAATTGTAATGGGTATCAGAGATACAACAACTAGAGAAGCCCTTCTTAGGATAGATAAACTAACACTGGAAAAGGCCATAAGTTTTTGCAGAACCAGTGAGCAAAGTAAAAGTCAAAATTTACAATTTCAGAGTACAGGAAGCAATGAAACAGGTTTTGAAGTAAATGAAATAAGAAATAAAAAAACTGTAAGTACAAAATTTTTAAAAAGTAACAAAAATTTAAAGCAAGGTCATGAGAAAATTTCAAAATCTACTGAGACGTTTCGCTGTAAAAGGTGCCAGACTCAGCACGGCCCCCGCAAATGTCCAGCTTATGGAAAAGCTTGCAATAAATGTGGTATTCTAAATCATTTTTCAAAATCATGTAGGGTAAAAAATGTTAAAAATGTTGAACATGAAGATAGCGACAGTTCAAGTGAAATTTTTGTAGATAATGTAAACTTAAGTAATAACGTTGTAGCTTGTAACTCTAGCAGAGGAAGTATCTGGGAAGAGTTTTTAGAGATTGAAGGGAGAAAAATAAAAACTAAATTGGATACGGGTGCTGACCAATGAACTGTCAACACGGATGGAATGGCCCCATCCCATTCAAACAGTGAAGCGAGATTGCGGCCAACATACAAGTGAGAGGTCCTAGAGAGAGACAGAGCTTGTCAGGGAAAATTTGACTTCTTCATTGGTTGGATATTATCATAATGACCAGAGTTGCCAGATGTGATTTTATAAATCCCCCACTTAGAAACTGAAATTCCCTCAAATTGAAGCTCAAACCCCTTAAATTAAAATTTTTGCCACATTTTAATAAATTAGTAGTCAAATGTAGAGAACAGTAAACCAAAATTATACTACTTAGCAACAGAAGGGCCTGGAAATAATTCATAGGTCCTATCGTCTTCGATTATATGAGAGTATAATTATACAGTTCTACGTATATACGCAAATTTAATTTACCATGACCCCTTAAAATATCTTATAATTTTCCCTCCCCAACCATTTCTGCTTAGAAAAATTCCTCTAGACTTCTAGACGCTTTCAAATTACTCCAAAATTATGGAAAAATACCCCAAGCTGGCAACGCTGACTACCACTATAAATTTTTTGTTTACGAAAGATGGCCATTATCTTCCATCCTTCCCTGACTAGCGCTATCTCATCCTGGCGTCATTAAATTCACTTCTTGCCCATTCCATCGGTGTTGACAGTTCATTGGTGCTGACGTAAATATAATTCCTTTAAAAATATTTAAATATGTCAACAAACAATTTAGAGTCAGGCCAACAGAGTACATTTTAAAAGCTTTTGAAGGTACTGTTGCCAAACCGATAGGTATAGTAAATTTAAACTGTAAATTTAAAAATAAGGAAATTTTTGAGGATTTTGTGATCGTGGAAGGGGCAAATCAGGTTCTAATAGGTGGTCAAGCTTGTTTGCATTTAAATTTAATAAAAAGAATTAATATTGTTTCTACTGATAAATTCCAATCAGACATAACCAAACAAACTTTTATAGAGAAAAATATGGATATTTTTTCAGGTTCAGGTGTTTTCCCTGGTACATGCCATATAACCACTAACAAACATTTTGAACCGGTTAGTCATCCCCCAACTAAAATACCTTTAGCCATACGTGATGCTTTTAAAAGCAAGTTAAACAGATTAGTTAAAAGAAATGCCATAGAAAAAATTGAACAAATTGACTATAGAGCGAGTATAAATAGAATAGTCTTAGTTGAGAAATCTAATGGAAAAATTAGGTTATGTTTAGACCCATTAGACTTAAATAAAAGTATAATTAGAAAACCCCGTACAAATTTAAGTATTGAAGAAATAAGTTTAAAATTAAGTGGTAAAAGTATATTTACAGTCTTTGACTTATCGGAAGGTTATCATCATTTACACCTTGATGAAGAATCATCCTGGAAATGTTGCTTCGCTACCCCCTTTGGAGTATATAGGTACAAGGTGTTACCTTATGGACTTTCAGACTCACAAGACTTGCTTGAAGAAGAAGTTGAAAAACATTTTGGTGTTCTTGAAAATGTTACAATTTTTCATGATGATATGATCGTTTCTGGAGCCACTCAATTGGAGCATGACAAGGCAGTCAAACAAGTACTAGCGAGGGCCAGACAAGTAAACGCAAAATTCAACAAAGAGAAATTTCAATTTTTTCAATTAAAGGTTAAATTTATGGGTCAAATATTTTCAAAAAATGGTATGCAAATAAATCCAGATCGTATTGAGCCCCTAAATAAATTAGAATCGCCTAAAAATAAAACAGAACTTCAAAGAATCATTGGTTCTTTTAATTATGTGAGACGATATGTCCCAAATATGTCTGAATACATGAGTCCTTTATGTGAATTATTAAAGTCTAATATTGAATGGCAGTGGTTGCCAAAACACCAACAAGTTTTTGAAAATTTAAAAAAAATTATTAATGAGGCACCAGCTCTAGTTTCTTTTGACGTAAATAAAAAAATTGTTATTCAGTGTGATGCCTCTAAAAATGGTTTGGGGTGTTGTATGTTTCAGGAGCACGAAAATACTCTTAAATTAGTAGCATGCGCTTCTCGTACAATGAACGACCATGAAATTAACTATAGTCAAACTGAAAAGGAGCTGCTTTCAGTATATTTTAGCACACAAAAATTTCATGATTTTATTTATCGTGCAACAGTAGATATACAGACAGACCACAAGCCTATAATTTCGATAATGAAAAAACCGATTTGTAAGATAGGGTCTGTACGTTTACAACGTTTAAGATTAAAATTATTAAAGTATAATTTAAATGTATATTATGTCCCTGGGAAATATGTCCATTTTGCAGACATGTTATCCAGAGCTAGTCTTAAAGTCAAGACACTTGATCTTGAGATGTTAGAAATGGTACACACTGTATCAATACATTTGCCTATGTCTGATGAGAGAAAATTAAATTTTAGAAGGGAAACTGCCAATGATAAAATATTAAAGAAAATTTCAGATTTTTATTATAATGGTTGGCCAAGAATAAATAGTATTTCACCATTGTGCAAGCCTTACTATGTCCTGAAAAATGATTTATATGTTGAAGCAGGTCTGATTTTTATGGGTGACAAGATAGTGGTACCAAATAGTTTAAAGTCTTTTATTTTAAATTTAATACATAAAGGGCATTTAGGCATTAATAAAACTATACATAAAGCTAGGCAGTTATTTTTTTGGCCAAATATGTCATCTGACATTACATTATTTATCAAACAATGTCGAACTTGTGAAAAGTACATGCCAAGTAATCGTAGGGAACCCCTATTACCCCACTCAGTCCCAAAACTACGTTTTAATAAAATAGGAGCAGACATACTGGAATTTGGAGCAAAGGCATATCTAATCTTAATAGATCATTTCTCTCATTGGATTGAAATATGTCCTTTACAAAATAAAACTTCAGAATCTGTTATAGATGCGATGCAGAATGCGTTTACAAAATTTGGTTACCCTCAGCACTTAATCGCAGATAATTTACCCTTTTTATCATTAAAATGCAGGGAATATTACAAGAACAAGGATATCACAGTCTCTACTTGCACACCATACCATCATCAGAGCAATGGTTTGTCTGAAAAGGCTGTTAGCTTAGGAAAACAAATTTTACGGAAAAGTTTAGCAGAAAAAAGTGATTTTAGAGACTTGCTCTTGGAATATAATAATACCCCTATCATTAGTTTAAAAGCCTCCCCAGCTCAAATTTTACAAAGTAGAACACTTCGAACACAAATTCCAGTGACCCAAAATAAATTAGAACCAGAAATTCAAATGCATATTGTCAATTATCTAAATGAACAAAAACAAAAGATGAAAATACATTATGATAAAACGAGTCCTAAATCCTTAATAGAATATAAAAAGGGAGATAAAGTAGTAGTTAAAAGTAATAGAGATAAAATATGGTATAAGGCAGTTGTTCTAGAGAAAGCTCGAGAACCAAGAGCATACTGGATACGTAAGGAAAGTAATAATAAAGTTATTAGGCGCAACAGCAGTCAATTAAAACCATCTTTAACAAAATCAAATTATGATGCTATGTTGGAACCCGAATTGTTTCCCGACCAGTATATACCTGAACAAAAAACATATTTGAATAATCAGATTCCTATAAGTAATAATGATATTGTAGATGATATCAATCTATTATTTAGGACAATAGATGTTAATAAAAATGAACAAGTAATCTCTGACCCAGGTACTTCAGGTTATCAAAGATCTCGTTTTGGACGATCTATTAAACCCCCAGTGAAACTTGATCTTTAAGGGGAAGGTGTTTAGTGTATAGTGTGAACACACCTTTAGGTGTCAGTGTATTTGTCACATTGTCAACGTCAATCAGATCAGAGCACTTGTCACGGTCTAAAATAAAACATGTACAAAAGTTTGTAATCATATATGTTTAATAAATATTTACCGTAATCTGTAATCCTTTATTCGATTAGTTATCGGAATATTAAATATTAAACAGACACTAAACAGGATTCTTTAAAACTATCTGTTTACTATCATCTTCTATCTATAGGGCTTTTCATTCACAGTCATTTGTTTCGAGCTTCTGTCATGTGTCACATAATATTAATATATCTACGTCATACGTTATTGGTATTTACAATGATACAAACCAGAAACGTATGACGTAGATATAATAATATTATGTGACACATGACAGAAGCTCGAAACAAATGACAATCGATGAAAAGCCCTATTTACATGGGACTGTCTATGCTTAAATTTGCGTACCGCACATAGTTGTCAGATTTAAATTTGGATACCAAAATACATTTTAATTTTTTGGTCAAACGGTTGCATTTAGAAAAAAATGTTATAAGAGTTTTTTGTTCTACATGGTGCCTTCTACCTATACCTTTAAGGAACGCACTATTTTCCGGGACACCCTGTATTATTACCAGCTCAGAATTTACAAATCCTTGGTGGATTTTACAAACGTTCAAAATATCTCGATTAAAACTGGTTTGTGAAAAAAATTCTAAAAGGAAAAAAGTTTTAAAAACATTCTGTAATAAATGGTATCACAATAATAATTTGATTGGGACGACACAAAAGTTTTGGGGGGGATTAAGGTAATGAAACTCCCATAAAATTTTATTTTATTTTATGGGGTGCACAAATTTCACTGTAATTTTTTTAAGATTGGAAAAAATCCTTTGTAAAAGGTATAACATTTTTATTAAAAATCCGTTTAAGGGCTACATCAGTTCCACGGGCTACCACGGGCTACCACGTAAGTTCGCAAAAAGTACTTCACGCACAGTTTCATGCAATATTTTATCTACGATAAACAAATAAAAAAACTGCAACTCTTCGTCACTGGAATTAATTTATATTCTACAATTTTTAGAACTTTGACATTTAAAAATTCTAATTTCTTTCAAACACAAGACTGTCAAAATTTTTGTTGTAATTTATTTCTCATTATGTCATCACCATGACAACGCGAAAGTTAAGGATATTTGAATATATGAAAGTGTGTCAAAAACAGTGCGAAAAAGTAAATTCCATTTAAAATACATTGTTACTTCACGCACACTTTAAACCCTTCACGCACTGCTATCTATAATGACAGTTTTCACAAACTAACAACTTATACATAATATGACATAGAGTAGATAAATAACTATTTTAGCACTCTATACGAGCGTTAAAAATGCTACTTTAAGACACTAGTGCTTTAAACGGAGCGAGTGCTATACATCACGTAAGTTCGCAAAAAGTACTTCACGCACAGTTTCATGCAATATTTTATCTACGATAAACAAATAAAAAACTGTAACTCTTCGTCACTGGAATTAATTTATATTCTACAATTTTTAGAACTTTGACATTTAAAAATTCTAATTTCTTTCAAACACAAGACTGTCAAAATTTTTGTTGTAATTTATTTCTCATTATGTCATCACCATGACAACGCGAAAGTTAAGGATATTTGTATATATGAAAGTGTGTCAAAAACAGTGGGAAAAAGTAAATTCCATTTAAAATACATTGTTACTTCACGCAAACTTTAAACCCTTCACGCACTGCTATCTATAATGACAGTTTTCACAAACTAACAACTTATACATAATATGACATAGAGTAGATAAATAACTATTTTAGCACTCTATACGAGCGTTAAAAATGCTACTTTAAGACACTAGTGCTTTAAAATTTTTATGGCACTGCAGTTCGTATTGACCGTATAGACAATTTTGATGTAATGTCAAAAAAATATAAAAATGGAATGTCGGTGAAGTTCAAGTAATAGTTTTTTTTAGATATTGTCCTGTAATTACGTTTGTAGAAAAAATATTGTAGGTATGATATGCGTATTAAAAAGTAGATTTTTAAGGCACTCATGTGAATTGCAGAACTCGTTTCGCTCATTTTGCAAACTTTCACATGCGTGCCTTAAACGTGTACTTTTAACAGGTATATCATAAATAACTATTAAGCTGCAAAAACTCTTTTAAATAGCAAAATCTTTGTAGCAATTCTCGTATTTTTCTTGATATTTTTTATTTGTAAATCCCATTTAAGATGCCTGTCAATTAAAATTCCTAAATATTTCATATACCTACTTCGATTCATTTATTTTTTATTTATTGTTCTTTATTGTTTATGAGCTAAACTTGACAGGTAAGTAAAAAGAAGGGGACTTAAAACGGTCTTTTGCGGTACCCTGTAATTAAATTCGGGATCACTTTTGACACCATAAATTTCTGCAAATTATTTTCTGTCAATGAAACATTTTAGTAATGTTACAATACATTCTCTCAAGCTATACTTTGTTATAAATTTAACATATTTATTAATGTCTATTAGGTCTGGATCCCGCGTATGAAAAAAAAATTAATTAATAGCAAGCTGAAAATCTGTTAATAGCTTAAGGGTGTCTAGTCGGACAAACTTTGATATATGGGAACACTGGAACAGGGGAAGTTTTAATTGTGGAACAGGTTAAAAATTTGGAACGGTCAGACCACGAAAACGGCACATGTATTTTGTCCGACAGAACAGACTTAAACTCTCCGAACAGAGATTAAACTCTCATGCAAAAATCAGACTGCTATTTATCACCAAATGGGCGTTTTAATGAGTGGAACATGTAGAATATGTCAAATGACAGGAATTATGACAGGTGATACATAGCAGTCTGATTTTTGCATGAGAGTTTAATCTCTGTTAGGAGAGTTTAAGTCTGTTCTGTCGGACAAAATAAATGTGCCGTTTTCGTGGTCTGACCGTTCCAAATTTTTAACCTGTTCCACAATTAAAACTGCCCCTGTTACAGTGTTCCCATATATCAAAGTTTATCCGACTAGACACCCTTAAGCTATTAACAAATTTTCAGCTCGCTATTAATCAACTTTTTTTTATACGCGGGATCCAGACCTATATGTAAATAATTATTTTTTCCAATTTATTCTGATTTTATTCATTCCTTAACTTTCTGTTTTGGTTTTCTATTTTTATTCTGAAAATAGATGGTGTCCAGTTTTTATCAGCTAAATATTCTGTCCTTATTTTTTCAATAAACTTCTATCCTTATCTATTCACCTCATTGGAACGGAACAGCTAATTTAATCACAGACATAAAATTTCGAAAGTCCTGTGTCATACCCCATTTGTCAGTTGGCAACTTCTGACTTTCCTTCCCTTCCATCACGACAGTCTCAGTTTATGTTAATGATTGTTTATATAATATCTTGTGTCTACTTAAGACGGTGTTTCTCTGCAATATTCATTTATATCTTCTAATATTTCTTGGAGTGAGTACTGTTTTATTTTATACTTGTACTTAAGTTCATTTAATATAGCAATATTTATAATTATATTTTTATATCTCCTATTTTGGGGGCCCGGATAGCTCAGGCGGTAGTATGCTTGGCTTCCACGCAGGTAGGTCGGGGTTCGGGACCCAGTGCCGGCGAGAACATCTAGACATTTTTAAAATGTCTATATAATGGCGGTTGAAGCGTAGCACTGGCCCTGTTACCTCTCTTGTATACCGTAGGCCCTAGACATAGCAATGTTACATATTTTTTTTTTACAATAAATTGGAGCAGGGGTCGCTAAACCCATATGCCCATTTGACTACAATGTTATACCTATAGTGTGCTATTAAATGGTTACATTACAATAGTTACATATTAAGCAAACTAACTAACTAAATAAATATACAAAAACATAGGTAATAGCAAGTGTTTAGTACAAATTAAATGTTCAACTATGGAGCAAATGGTCATCCAGTTTATTTTTGAAAATATTGACAGATGGATCATCTATGATCTCAGCCGGAAGGCTATTCCTTTTTAAACTTGAGTTTGTGGCCACGAAGACGATTGTCATTGTCTAGTATAAACACACCTCTCATATTTCCAAAGTTATATTTTACTATTCGAAACGTAATAATCAAGTCGCCTCGAAGTCGACGTTGTTCAAATGTAGTGAGATTGGCCATATTCAGTCTTTCTGTATACGTAGGTCTTTAGCGACCAAAATACATCCTAGTGCACTGCCGCTGTACGTTTTCGAGAATATTACGATCGCGCACTAATACCGGACACCAAACAGTTCCGCAATATTCCAGAACTGGACGAATGTCCAGTTTATACAGATGAACTGAGCTCATAAATGACACTTTAGCGAACGTTTTATTTAGTAGATATAATTTACTGTTAGCTTTTTTAGAAATAGGATATGTTCCGACTACTTAGATTGTTATTATTATTAATTATAACACCTAGATCGTTATGTGATTTCACTGTTTTTTTACACGCGCCAATTAATAGTGTAAGGAAGACAAGGATTATTTTTAGCCATGTGAAGAACTACACATTGTACACATTTGTCCACATTAAGAGGCAGCATCCAAGTAGAGCACCATCCGATATGCAATCTAGGTCATCTTGTAATAACTGAAAATTTACGGAGGGATCGTAAAATAGCTTCATGTCATCTGCATAGAAAGCTTTGTTGCATTTAATGTGAAATTGTAGATCACTGGAGTATGCTAAGAATAAAAGTGGGCCCAAAACTGATCCTTGCGGTACCCCACTCAAAACCGTTCTCTCAACTGAGAAAGAGTCCCAACTCTAACACAAAACTTTCTATCTGTTAAAAACGCGTCGATCCATTTCAGTAATTAACCACGGATACCAAGGTGTTCCAATTTATGTAATAGTCTTCGCTTTGGAACTCGATCAAAAGCTTTAGCAAAATCGAGGTAAATAATGTCTACTGGGGCTTTTCTGTCTAATACTCTTGACCGTTCATTGACACACCAGAGAAGATTTGTCATTCTAGAACGTCCTTTGACAAAACCATGCTGCTGTTCTGGTATAACCAGTTCATTTTGCAGAAATCAGAAATTGTCTCGGCAATAATAGATTCCATTATCTTACATATTACAGGTGTTGAGCTGATAGGACGTTAGTTGTTAGGATCCCATTTGTTTCCTTTTTTAAAAATCGGTGTTACAGATGCGGTTTTCCATATGGGAGGCAAAATATGTGTATTAAATGACAAAGACATAATCACATATAGTGGGCAAGCTAAAGCATCGGAACATTTTTTTTTTAAATAAAGAAGATATTAGGTCGAGACCAGGAGATGAATTATTTTTTAGATTTTGAAGATGATGTTTAACTTTTTTCAGGAGTAATGATTATATTTTCAATGGAAGAAGAAACTCGTGAAGAAGTATACCGTAATATACCTACCGTGCTATAATCCACCTTGCTCCCAGACTAAAATATTTAAAAAGTAGTAATTTTATAACAGCCGTCGGGTCTTTTTCGCAGCGAATAGAGTCGTTATATAAACAGAATTTTAAAGATTTTAATTTGGGACTTTAAACAACTTCGTTTCGAAATTAACTCGAAACGAATTTCGAGAGGATTAACCGTGCATACCTTCCCTAAATTATTAAGAGTTAATTTGTCTCATGGAGAGCTGAGGTTGAGCGGATATTTTTTTTAGAGAAGAGCCATATAAAGTTGGTAACTGCGCGTTTATTGCACCCCTTTTTGCAGCGGTCTTTTTTATTATGATTAAAGGCGCCCACAATCAAGTCAAGTAGTAAAGGGAAGTTAATGGCTTGACTATTGCAAATATTTTATGTTCACTAAATTAAGTTGGTTGTAAACTACCGTGTGTTAAGTCGTAAATGATACTTTAGTGATAAAATGTAGATACATGAACTACAACTTTGAAAGTTTTATAGATTGTAAAACAATTAGCAAAGAATTAACGATTTTTTGTTATTTTTTTTGTATAAATAATATGTATATGCAGGTTGTATCGGTACACGTCACGTCAGGAAATTACCTAGGTCTTGAAAAAAGAAATATTTTTCAAACAATTGTATTTTAGAAACCAAAAATCTATTTTTATTTAAAAGTTTACGCACAGATAAGTTTAGCATTCCAGTAAGTTGTAAAAAGAATTTCAGCTAAAATTTTTGAAAATTACCGATCTTTTCCTGCAGTTTTCCCCGTCCTGCGGCAGGCAAAATATTTCGGTGCAGGTTCGTCCCAAATCAAACATTAGAAAATGATCAAATACAGGAATTGATTTAAAAAAATTAAAGTTTTAAAATAAGCTTTAATGAATTTTCGTCTCAAATTTTTGGCACTTTTCCGCTTTTCTTGTGGTAGGGGAGCCCAAGCGGGGATTTTGCAGTTACTTGAGCGCGTCAGATTACATGTGAAGGAACATTGTACTCTGAAAATGTACTGATACCATATATTGGTTCTTACTGCAGGGGAGTTCGTTAAGGGGGGGCCGAAAAAAAATCTATCCTTAGAGAAGCTCGAAATCGTCACATTAAGATAAGGTAAGTTAAGTACATAAACTCCTGGACAAAATTAATGCACCACTTTATTTAAACTAAATATTTAGAATATGAACACAAAATAAAACTAAGTTATATTGAAATAATAATAAACACCAACAAATAAATCCAACATGCCTTTATCATAACCTTAATTTGCCATATTGTTTCTTTAAAAATTTGTTTTTGCCGGAAATGCGTAAATAAGCTAGCATAACTCCAAATTGCAAAAAGAAAAAATCAGCAAAGTAACACAATAAAAAGTTGACAATCTGGGTCAACACTAATGCCGTGTAGGGTCTCCTCTACTTCTTATGACTGCGTTTATGCGTCGAGGCATGCTTGATATCAAATGTTCAACAAAAGCTTGCGGAATATTCTTCCATTCTTCAATAACGGCCTCAATGGGTTGGCTGTGATTGGCAATAGGGTGTCTACGACTTCGAATCTTTTTTTTTTAGATAGTCCCATAGATGCTCTGTAGGATTCATGTCCGGACTGTTAGGTGGCCACTCTAATAATGGAATATCAACATCATTTAGGTAGCCAATAACCTGTCGAGCCACATGAGGACGAGCGTTGTCTTGCATGAATAAAAAATTAGGTCCAAGAAACGGAGCAAAAGGCATTACGTGTTCGACAATAATGTTGTCTAAGTAATCATGGGCATTCATAGACCTCGTACGTATGGGGACCAACTCCGTGCGAGCTTTAAAACAAATTCTCCCCCAAAACATTTTAGAGCCACCACCAAAAGGTACTTTAGGAGAGATATTGCAACTGGCAAACCTTTCTCCTCGCCTTCGCCAGACACGCTCACGACCATCTGGCGCTTTTAGGCTTACTCTAGTCTCATCGGAGAAAATAACTCGTTTCCAATCATCGATGGTCCAATTTTGATGCAATCTTGCAAAATTCAATCTCTGAACCCTATGGTCTCTGGTAAGCAAGGGTTTTTTGGCCGGTTTCCTGTTGCTCAATTTTGCTTCATGTAAACGTCTTCTAACTGTTCGAGACGATATCGCGACATTTCGAACATCTGCTAGTTCATTTTTTAGCAAATTGCTGATGACTCTCCTATCTCTAAGAGCACGTTGTCTCAAAAAACGATCATCAATTTGATTAGTGCAACGTTTTCGCCCTTGTCCTGGTCTTCGATGGTACGACCCTGTTTCATTATATCGCCTCACCTTGCGACTGCTGCTGGAATGATGTCTTCCTAACAAACCTGCAACTTATCGCATTGAATATCCTTCATCTAGGAGAGTCCACGCTCGCACTGCCTCGTGCCTCCTCCATTGACAAATTTCTTTGGCGGTTCATTTTTTATTTGATTTTTATGCAAATAAACTTCCAAACATGCATGTGATGAAAAATATCACAATAAAGAGCTTGTTTCTCGCAAGCACTTTGCTTTAATCGGCACTTTTTATGAAAAGTTTAACTCACTTTTAGTCTAAAACGAAGTTCAATGCAAATTATTACAAATTACAAATTATTACAAGACTATTATTAACTTACATAACAACTGTGACTGTCAAACAAGGTCCATAGGCAACTTGTCGTACAGTAAATTATCAATAAATAAAGATTATTGAGAAAAATATGAGTGGTGCGTTTTTTGGGTGAGCCCCAAAGTTTCCCAAGAAAAAAGCGAATATTTCGCGAAATTATTGACCAAATGATACCAAAAAATGATACCAAACACGAGTTCCCAAGGAGAAAGGTGGGGGGTAAATTTAAAATTTTAAATACGAATCCCGCGATATTTCGCGAAATGAACATCAGATCGAAAAATTGAAAAATACACTTATTCAATATTTTTTAAAAATCTACCGAATGGCACCAAACAAGACCCCCACGGAGGTGGGGTGGGGGTTACTTTAAAATCTTAAATGGAAGCCCCCATTTTTTATTGCAAATGGATTCCTTTCGTAAAAATAAGTAACATTTATTCGAGACATTTTTTCGAATTATGGATGGATGGTATAATCTAAAAAAACTATTGCTGGAAATGGAAAATTAAATTAAAAATGGAAAGTCCCCACTAAATTGGAAAACTTGACTTAACTTTTTTGATTTTCGGACCTACTCTTCACAATCCAATAGGTCCCCATAACGCTCGAGTGACTGCACATTTAGCATACTTTGCTCCCCTACCATTGGTTTTTGAAACATTTTTTCGTATAAAACAAAAACACGTCGACCGATTGAAGATACTTTCGTTGAATCAAACAATATTATAAAGATGAACTGTACAAAAGTTTCAGCAAAATCGGTCCATTTCGAGAAAAACGCCGAAAGTTTTGAGAAAACCGCTTGCAAAGTTGCTGATTTTACGCGGTAGAACTGCACCACATGCCTATAATAGGGAAGGCAGTGCGCGTATACCGACCACGCGATATTCAAACCTCTATTTCTCCGGTAATATTCCTATAACATATTTGAAATTTGGTATAAATACTCTTGAAGTACTATACACCTCCCTGGATCCCAAATCCTCACTTTAAGTAACTATTTATTAATTCTAGTCCTTTTAGGTTAGTGCTTCTATAATGTTGTTTAGTATAGAGTGCTATTCATCTTGTTCCATACGCTATACTGTTTTTTATGAGCTGACTCTTTCCTCGAAATTGTAGTGGTAACTCTCTTGTTCATGTTCAGTAAGGAAAAATGTATACATCAAATCTACTAATTGCAAAAAAAAAATGCCATAAAACTGTTTAAAATGTTGTTACTCTTTACCAAGGTAAATACATTTGAATTAAAATTACCAGTGCGTGGCAAGAACCGCGAAAGAATTAAGAAGTTGTGAAGAGAATTATCAAAGAAGCTCAGAAATTCGGATTGGAGATAAATGAAGACAAAAGAAAATATATGATCATGGGAGGAACAGAAGAAAACAAAAAAGAAGAAGACTTTAGTGTGAGGTCTGTAAATTTTAAAAGCTTTAGTTTTAGAAGGGTGGACGTTGTGGACAATTATGGATATCTGGGTGTAGCATACGATGAAAATGGAAAATAGAAATGGGAGCTCCATGCCAGAATAATGCATAATGTGTTAATAATTTTCTTTTATCGAATAGAAGTAAATACGAAATTCGATAGAAGGAAATTATTAACACAGGATAAATTACCAAACATAGAAGCAATCGAAATGAATCAAGAGGAATATCAAAGTGAACTAAAAAAGAAACTAGGACCTTTACCAGTATTCAACACGAAAGATATAAATGAAATAACAGAAAAATTAACGAATGACATAACATCAACTACAAAAAAGATCTGTGGTAAAAATAAAAATCCGAGAAAAACGAAACTTAAACAAACAACACTGGATTTAATGGAAGAAAGAAGAAGAACATCTAAAGAATTACGAGAATATAAGGCTATCAACAATAAAGTTAAAAAGAGCATAAGGTCAGACTTGCGGGCTTATAAAACAAAACAAATATTGCAAACCATCGAAGACAATAGAAACATGAGAGTATTGAAATCAAATTTAACTAAAGGAAAATCGAAGATAACTAAAATCAAAAACCAACAGGGGAATACGGTGACGGAAAAAACTCAAATAATCAAGGAAATAAAAACGTTCTACAAGAATCTGTATACATCCACTATACAGAACCCCCCCGGAACAGACCATAGAACAATTCTAAACGTCGGCTCGGAAACTCTCCCTAAAATAACTTCTTCGGAAATTAGACATGCCTTACAGCAAATGAAGAATAAAAAAGCTCCTGACGAGGATCATATAACGTCTGAAATGTTAAAAATGGGTGGCAACACAGTCGTAGAGGTTGTGGAAGTCTTGCTGAATAGGTGTCTAATAGAGAAAAGAATACCCAATATGTGGGAAAACGCCGAAATAATACTTTTACACAAGAAAGGAGACACTACTAATATTGAAAACTACAGGCCTATAAATTTGTTGTCACATTTATACAAATTGCTAACAAGAATAATAACCAACCGCATAACACAAAAACTTGATTTATATCAACCGGTTGAACAGGCGGGATTTCGAAAAGGGTTTGGTACTAACGATCACTTACAAACCATCAGAACACTGGTAGAAAAAACCACAGAATATAATGTACCCTCACATATGGCATTTATTGACTTTCACAAGGCTTTCGATAGTATTGAAACCTGGTCCTTTTTGTCAGCCCTCAGGGATGCTCGAATAGACTCACGGTACACTACACTCATTAAAAACATTTATGAACAGGCCACATTCCAAATCAAAATCAATGAAGACCAAAAAACCGAAAAAATACGCCTTGGTAAAGGTATTAGACAAGGTGATACTATTTCACCAAAACTTTTTACCTTAGCATTGGAAAATGTATTCAAAAAGCTCGACTGGGAGGAAAAAGGTCTAAACATTGATGGTGTACGTTTGAGTCATTTGAGGTTTGCGGACGACATAGTATTATTCAGTACAGATGTCAAGGAACTGGAGCAAATGATGAAGGAACTAAACCAGCAGTCAAATAAAATAGGTCTCAAAATGAATCTTCAGAAAACAAAAATAATGAGTAATGTACAAACTAATCTTGTTGTTGACAACGTCAGTCTTGAAAATGTAGACCACTATATATATATATATATCTTGGACATACCATCAAAATCGGCAAAGAAAACTAAATAGCCGAAATAAAAAACGCATACAATTGTCTTGGGTAGCTTTCGGCAAGTTAAGCTTTATCTTGAAGAATAGAGATATACCAATGTGTCTAAAACGTAGAGTTTATGACAAATGTATCTTGCCTGTAACTACATATGGACTGGAGACCATGGCCTTTACAAAGAAAACCTTAGAGCAGCTCAGTACAACTCAAAGAGCGATGGAGAGGGCTATGCTAGGGATTAGTTTGAGAGACAAAATTCGAAATATCGACATTCGTGAAATAACAAAGATTACTGATGTCGCAGAACGTATAGCAAGGCTCAAGTGGCAATGGGTCGGACATGTTGCCCGAGATAATCCCGAAAAATGGACACAGAGACTAACAAACTGGAGACCAAGAGAGAACAGGCGAGGAGTAGGCAGACCGCAGAAGAGGTGGGCAGATGATATCAAACAAGTCACGGGCAAACAGTGGATGAGAATTGCCAAGAGTAGAAATCGATGGAAGCAAATAGAAGAGGCCTATGTCCAGCAGTGGACGAACACAGGCTGAAGAAGAAGATGCCAGAATAGCAAAAGGGAATACAAAATTAGGCAGTTTAAGAGCCCTAATGAACTCAAGATACGTATTTAAACATGCCAAAGTCTAAATATATTAAAAAATAGTTAGATCCACAGTAACATATGCACTCAAGGCATTGACATTAAGTAAGAAGGAAGAGGATACTCTAGAAAGATGGAAAAGGAACATATTGATACACGTATTCGGAGGAGACAAGAATCAACAACGAATTAATGGATTCTTACGAATAACCTACCATCACCAGGTTCGTCAAGTTCGCCAGGTTGGTACATGTAGAAGAGGGAGTTGCCTGTCCCAACTCCTTTTATCGATCTCTATACTGAGTAACATGCTTCCAATTTTGTTCCGGCTATTGATTTTATATTATCTACCCACCCATCTGATCTGTGATCTTCCTCTTTTGGCATAATATCGTATTGTGGCATTCCAACGTTGTTCTTTTTGTTTAGCAGTGTGGCCTGCGAAGCTCCATCCTCAACTTTTGTTTTTGATCTTACCCAGTCGTTCCTCTTTTTATCTGAAATTCGTATACTTAACATTGCTCTTTCTATTGCCCTTTCTGTTGTGACTAGTTTATTCAGATTGGACTTGGTTTCCGGGTTTGACATCCATATGTCATGATAGGAAGGATACACTGGTTGAACACCTTGCTTCTCAAGTGTTGATGTATTTTGTGGTTTTTAAGTATCCAAATAAGTTTACTAAATCCTGTCCATGCCAGTATTGCTATTCGAGAGTGATTGCCGAATTTTAGTTGTCTTTGTCAAGTTTCAGAATTTGGCCTAGGTAGATATAATAATGGCAGTGACCACCATTTAGTAATAATGAGAATGAGTACAACACAGGAAAAAGAAGAAAAGAGAAGAAAGGTAGTAAACGAAAAAATAAAATGTTACAAATTAAAAGAGGAAAGATATATGAAGAAATTCCAAGAAAAATTAGATAATACTTTGAAAGGTAGGGCAAAAAATACAAATATAGAAGAAAAATGGGAATATCTAAAAACCAGCATAATCAAAGCAGCTGAGGAAACTTCCGGGAAAGCAAAAATAGCAAATACTAACATAAGGAGAACGGAATGGTGGACGGAAGAAATACGAGAGAAAATAAAGAACAAAAAAGACAAATGGAAGAGATACCTAATCACAAAACACCCGGAAGATTACGAGGCATATAAAGAAAAAAGGAAAGAGGTTAAAATAGCGGTGAAAGCAGGAAAGGAACGGTCATGGAAGATATTTGGACAAAAAATGACAAAAAATTATAGGGAAAACCAAAAACTCTTCTACGGCGCATTAAAACAACTCAGACAAAAGAAAGAGCACACGATGCCGAATATAAAACACAAGAATGGAAACGTACTAACAGAAGAAAAACAAATAATGGAAAGATGGAGAGAACATTTCAAAGAGCTAACTCATGCACACGCGGACAACATAGGGGAGATACAAGAAAGGAATGAAGAACAAAAAATGGAATCCATAACAAGAGAGGAATTAGAGAAAGCAATAGAAAGAGTAAAATTGAGCAAAGCACCAGGCAAGGATCATATTACCCCGGAAATGATAAAATTTATGGGGACAGAGGGAATGGATAGCATGAAAAAACTAATGAGTGGTATCATAAATAGAGCAGAATTACCAAAGGACTGGAAGAAAGACACTATATTACCAATACACAAAAAGGGAGACAAGAGAAACTGTAATAATTATCGAGGTATCACCATATCAAGTATCCCTGGGAAGGTATTCGCAAGAATAATAGAGTCAAGAATAAAAACCCAAATAGAAACAACTATGGAAAACACACAGTGTGGATTCAGGAAGGACAGAAGCACGCAAGACCTAATATTCATATTAAGACAAGTAAGTGAGAAGGTAATCAAGAAGAATAGAGAGATACATATGTGCTTCATTGACCTGGAAAAGGCGTTTGACAGAATCCGAAGAAAGGACGTATGGAAGACACTAAAAAAAAGGGGAGTCGACAGACACATAATAGAAGTAATAAAGGATATGTACAAAAATAATACAAATATAGTAAGAACCAATAACGAAGAATCCAGAGAATTTACTACAAGTCAAGGCGTCAAACAGGGATGCGTGCTGAGTCCAATGCTATTCTCAGTGGTACTGGATGAAGCGATAAAGAAAGCCAAGAGAAGGCTGAGAAAACTAACATTAGGATACTGGCAAATGAAGCGGACTCAACTATCGGAGCTACTATTTGCAGACGACATGGTATTGATAGCAGAGAACAGAGAAGACTTACAGAACAATCTTGAAATCCTAGAACAAGGACTATCAAACATAAATATGAAAATTAATACAGAGAAAACAAAAACAATGATAATGTCAAATACGAGGAAGACACACGCAATAGAATTAGACGGGAAACAACTAGAGCAAGTGGAATATTTTAAATACCTAGGTACCTAGGAGTAATAATCGACTCAAATGGTAAACAAGACATGGAAATAAACGAGAGAATGGGACGAACAGGAAGCTTATTTAACGCTATGAAAACAACATTTTTGGGGAAAAAGAGATACCGGAGAAAGTAAAAACGGCAGTCGTTAAATCAGTAGTTAGACCAAAAATCATGTATAGAAGCGAGACATGGACATTGACGGAGAGACAAAAATCCAGAGTCAATGCTATGGAAATGAGGTTCCTGAGGAAAATAGCAAACAGAAAGAGGACAGACAAAATACGAAACGAAACAATTAGACAAAACCTAAAACTAGAACCAATCAATGAAAAAATAGTGGAGGGATAACTTAAATGGTTCGGGCACGTGTGTAGAATGTCGAACGAGAGGCTTACAAAACGAGTGTTCGAAACGAGAGTGCAGGGGAAAAACAAAAGAGGAAGACCAAGAGTTATGTGGGAAGATGAAATCAGGAAAGAAGTCGAGAAGAAGGGATTGACATTGGAAAGTGCAAGAAACCTAACGCAAGATCGGAAAGCATGGATACTACAATGCCAAACTCAATTCCACCAGCCTTACACCTAAAGGTAGAAAGGCTTAGGACTAAGTAAGTAAGTAAGTAAGATATAATAATATTCACAATGCCAGACTAAAGGATAAAAGATGGAATCACGAAATACAACAATGGAGACCATGGTTAGGAAGGAGAAGCAGAGAAAAACCACAAATGAGATGGGCTGATGACATTAAGAAGATTGGAGGACACAGCTGGAAGCAAGTGGAGCAAAATATAAAACATTGGATTTCATTGGGGAAGACCTATGTTCAAAGTTGGATTACTTAAGGCTGAAGAAGAAGAAGGAGATATATTCATGGACTTGTTTTATCTTACTGCCATTTATAGTTATACGGCTGGGGTCGTCTGTGTTATTGTTTTTGTTTTTATCATATTTCTTAATAAGGCCGACGTATTGGGAGCTGTCTGCCAGTTCCTCCATCATTAGTTGTAGTTCCTCGAATATGCACGCTATAATAACGATGTCGCCAGCGAATCCGAGGTGGTTTAACTTGTTAACATTAACAATAATATAATGTTGATTAATTTGTAGTTTTGAAGACGTCTTCCAGGGCTAGTAAAAAAGTTTTGGTGACATTTTTCCCCTTGTCGAATATCTTAACGGGGAGGGGATTTTTGTTTTAGTCTAGTTGTACTATAGTCTGTTCGCTAAACGACGCATTTTTCTAGATATTTTAGTCGGTAATTTTGCCAATTTTAGTGAAATTGGCCAAAAATAATTACTAAATAGTTAATAATCACTAAGTAGTTAGTAATTTCGCCAATTTTTGCACAATTGGCAAAAAACAAAAAAATTATCGACTAAAATATGTAGCCAGTTGCGTCTGAGTTTAGCGAACAGACTATATCATAGTTTCCTGTTCATTTTTATTGTATATTAGTTGCCTATATCTCGAATCTATTATAGAATTATTAATCAGAATAATTAAGGCAGTTTTTGTTTTTATTTGATTCAGAGTTGGACCACCATTTCCATATGGCTATGTCAGCATATATGCATTCTCAGTGAAGCTACAACTCTGAATCAAATATCAACAACCCTGCCTATTTAAGGAAAAACATCGCGATGCAATGATTCCACCTTTTGAGACGCAAAACAGCGACATCTCTCGTAATTCGAGAAAGACGAAAAGCCCTAGATACAAAGTTTACTTCTTTTTCTTGTAGTTCCTTCTCCTATCGGAGGTGGGCTATCATCACAGCTATCCGTACCTTATTGGCGGCTGCCCTGAACAGATCTACTGAGCTGTAACTGTACCACTCTCTTAAGTTTCTCACCCAGGAAACTCTTCTTTTACCTATATATCTTTTACCCTTTATTTTACCTTGCATTATGAGCCTTAATATTTCATATTTCACACCTCACAAAGTTTACTACTTTTATACAATTAGAATAATTGAAATAAAAATAATAAACAATTTTTCAAATCCAAGACTTTTCGTTAAGAAACTGCTTTCTGGCTGCATCCTGTATCTCCGACTTTTAAAATATATAAGCACAAGAGACGATGAATATAGAAGAAAACAAATAAAGGACACTTTCGCCACGTATTTACCTTCTTTTCGTCTAGGAAAAGGACCGAAAGACAATTTCAGGTACTCAAGTCTGAGTAAAGATGCAAAAGATAAAGGCAGTTTTTGTTTTTATTTGATTCATAGTTGGACCACCATCTCCATATAGCTATTTCAGCATCTATGAATCCTAAGTGAAGCTATGCCGTCACAACTTTAAAACAAATATCAACAAACCTGTCTGTTTAAGGGAAAACATCACGATGCAACGATTCCGCCTTTTAAGACGCAAAACAGCTACATCTCTCGTAATACGAGGAAGACGAAAAGCCCTAGATACAAAGTTTACTACTTTCATACAACTAGAATAATTGAAATAAATATAATAAACAATATTTTAAGTCCAAGACTTTTCGTTAAGTAACTGCTTTCTGGCTGCATCCTGTATCTCCGGCTTTTATAATATAAAAGCAGAAGAGACGACGAACATAGAAGACAGCAAATAAAGGACACTTTGGTCACTTATTTACCTTCTTTTCGTCTACGAAAAGGACCAAAAACAGTTTCAGGTACTCAAGTCTGAGTAAAGATGCAAAAGATAAAGGCAGTTTTTGTTTCTATTTGATTCAGAGTTGGACCACCATCTCCATATAGCTATTTCAGCATCTATTAGGGATGGCGGTTTTTGACAAAACACCGGTTTTCGGTTATACCGTTTTTTTTTTGCTTACGGTTTAACCTGGCGGTTATAACCGTACAAAAAAACCGGTTTTTGGAAAAACCGGTTTTGGGTTTTTTTAATCCAATAGGTTACAAAGTTACATTTACAATGCACTTTGGTTTGCGATACTCCATTCGACTCGATATCAATATGATCAAAATTAGTACTATCGAAAGAACACTAATATCAATATAAATAAAACACAATATTTAATAAAACCATTTTATTCTATTAATTAATATATTTATTTATTATTTTACTATTATTATTATCCCAGACTCTTTGAAATGGGATTTAAAAAATAATAATATCAACATAAATATTTTAAAATAAAAATGTATACCATTTTTATTCAGTTGCAATGCGAAGGCAAAACAATCTTACTTTTTAATTAGAATACGGAGTGCAGTCCAGTCCCGTGAATCGCGATTTTCGGCTCTTATTGGAGCCTTCATCGGAAGGAACGTAGGCACTGTTCTCCATAAATATTTTACTTAAAAATAAATTGGATAATGCACTTTATCTTTTATTTTTACTACCATCAAAAAAAAATTTATCATAATGTATTACTTTTAACACGTTTGTATATTTGTAGAATAGGTACATTTTAACTCATTTAATACTTCCTGTATGGGTGTATCGTTTTGAAAACGTAGGGAAATCCTTGGAGATTCGTATTCGTAATCAGTAATTCGATATTCATAGTCGGAGCATTATTCTTGGTAATCAGAAAAAGTCATTCACCCACTTTCAATATCAAGAGTTGAAGTGTGAAAAATAGATGATGTTTGCGTCTAATTCAACCAGATCACTTCTTATGTAAATATTATGATTACAAATACCTTTTCAAGGAAATATTATAATAAAACTTAATAATTGTTTCTGGCTGATGTGAGATTGCACTTTCAGTTTGCTTCTGTATTTATAAAATAAAATAAAATTTGAATTATGGTTTTGTTTGGAATAATTACTTGAGAGTAATAATTATGATTTCGACCCAAAATAATACCTAACCTAATCCTAATCACCGTAAAAACCTAATAACCGATTTTTACTTTAAAAAGAAAAAAAAATGTGTGTGTACTTTGTACGCACGTAAGAAGTTATACTTCTATTTTAATATAATTTCAACGAAATAAATATGCCTACTTAACAGTTACAATACAAAAAATTAACAACATTTACCAAAAATGAACCAAAACTTAACAATGCCAAATATTAAAAAAAAAAAAGAAAAAAATATGAATCGTCCGGGATTTGAACCCGCAATCTCGCGATTTTTTGATCTCTCGTCCAATGCTCTACCAACAAGGCCATCAAGCCGCATGCACTTACCTTTCAGATATACATAATTATACATCACGGTGACAAGTGAAATATTTGCGCAAGTTGTATTATTAATATTAATGTTAATAAATGAAATATAAATATTTTGACGTTTCACAATTTGACAATTCACTTTTAACTGCAGTGCCTTAAAAATTTTAAAGCACTAGTGCCTTAAAGTAGCATTCTTAACGCTCCTATGGAGTCCTAAAAATTGCATTTTTAACACGTTTGTAGAAACATATATTTAAAAACACTAATATATTCTTTCCACGCCTTTTCTGGACTGATACATACATAAATTAAAACATTTTGAAGTATAACTTCAAAAATATAATATGAAAACTATTTAAAAAGGCAGTATAACTATTAACTAACCTTTGTTGTTTCTCTTCCCACAAATTTTAAAACACAACAACAATACATAACCAAACCGTCAACCGTCCAAACCACAGCTGCGCTACAGCTGCCATATTGGATAATTTTTGACATGTCATTTGAACATCCAATCAGAACAAAGTTATAATTCGCATGCGCCGGGATCGTAGGTTTTAACATATAAAAATTCACCCTCATATCGCGAGTAAAGAAGTATTACTTCAAAAACCGGTTATAACCGGGACAAAAAAACAACCGGTAAAACCGGTTATTGCGAAGTAAAAAAACCGGTTTTAGGTTTAAACCGGTAGGTTTTTCCCATCCCTAGCATCTATGGATCCTCAGTGAGGATGCATAGATTAATACATTCATAGATCAATGCCTCAATTATTAATAGCTTGTTCTATGGCCTAGATCTCGATACTATCAAATGCCTTGTCATAGTCTACAAATGCAAGAAATACGGTTAGTTGGTAATTATTTGCCAATCTCTAGTTGGCAATCTCTATCAATATTTCCATTGTCACCAGATGGTATGTAGTACTATCCTTTGCGAAAGCCAGCCTGTTCAACCGGTTGGTAATTATCCATTTGTAATTCAACCGATTGTTAATGATTCTCATTAACGTATAAATGTTGTGCATATAAATAAAAAAATAAATACAATCGAATGTCATCCTTCATTGTATTACAATGCAAAATATAACTACTCGTTTTCTCAGAGACAAAAACATCTTGCAGATATAGATCCAAAACACATAAAATTCATTTTCTAATCCTTTTCGGTAATTGCATGTGATTTAACTAATTTCCATTAGTGAAGTATTTGGCCCATTATCGTAATGAACGAAGTAGAGCTCACGGCAATTAAATTTGGGGCGTCGTTTTATGTGACCAATAAACATCTGAATAAAACGCAGACGTTTCCCGTAATTTATTTAGTAGGGAATGTTTGAATTCTGCAGCGATTGCAGTGGTTTGTTTAAACATGTGTTGTTTACTTTTACGGTTTACATTATAGTACAGTGTGATTATACCCCCGGAAATGAAGCCGAAGTCAATAGAAAATGAATAGCATCTAGTCTCTTGTTCTTCTTGTTCTTCTTTTTGTGTAGATATGACTTGTGTAGATATGTTTTTTCAATATGCCTCCATAAGTTGCCATTCCATTATTTTCGTGGTCTTCCCACTGATCGTCTTCCTATACTCCATTTGTTGTCATTTGGCTTTTGTGCTCGTTTCATTCTACTCTTCTGTTTTTACCAAGCTTTTAATGTTGTCCACCTTGTATTTCTTTTGTACATCTGCACTTCGAGCTCTGTTCGATAGTGCCTTACCGTCGATATTTCGAAGGGTGTCCATCTCTGCCTTTTCCTATTTCTTCTTCTTTTCGTTCTTTTTATCCTCTCTGTATCAGGTCGTGTTTCTGCCGCGTATGTCACTATGGGTCTGATGACTGTTTTGTGAATTCTGCCTTCCGTTTATTTTTCACTATTTTTATTTCTTCATATTGTTTCATTTGGGCAATCTGCGGCTCTGTTTGCTTTATTCACTTGATATTCCACTTCTCTTTATTAAAAACTTACGAAATACCTTATTAAAACTAACGAATTATTTATTAATATTGAAACTTATGGTACAATTTGTTAAATTATTTAATGAAATCCCACTTGTTTGGGCTGTGGTTTCACTTCTAACAGAAACTCCTGCAGAATCGCATACCTACATTAGTAGTATTACTAGTATTGCACAATATTTTTTCGGCAAAATTTATTTTATTTTGAAGAGAATCTTCTACATGGCTTTCTGCCACTGTCGATGAACAACCTCCATGACGCTTTAATCCGAGGACAACAACACCTTTATTAGCCAAAAGCGTTGCTGATGTCCTCCTGAACGAATGGCCAGTATAGTTCTCGGGATTAGGCAAATTTAAGAATTTGGCAATTTAAGAGAGCCAGCCCCCGATTGTCCCTTTCCCTATTACTTGAGCACAACATTTTCCTTTGGCGTATCTTAAGAACAAATGATTTGATTTTACTTGTAATGGACGAAGTTTTATATACTTTTGGTAGGTATTTTGATAACGGATTTTGGATTTTTCGGGAATAATTGCGGAACACCCTTCTTCCCAAGCCCGTTCAATTTCTTCAAATTCACTTTCGCTCATATTTTAATTTATAATAATCAAAATTGTACTTAAAATTATTGACAACTAAATAAAAACTCAATTCTCCATTGTTGTTATGCACCCTAGTTACTACCTAACAACCAAAGTATCTATCTTGATAAAATGAATGAAACTAGTCAGTATGACGAAAATGTTTAATTTTATAATTTATAATGGTAGCAATCGTACAAAAAACGTTATAAGCATGTCGAACTTTAAGGGTAACCGATCTCAGACAATAATTGGAGGAGGAGCGGAGCGAGACAAACAATTGTCTTCGATCGGTATAAAACCCTTACGGTTCTCCATACTTAATATACTATTAAACAAAAAGGTTATTTCAAATAAACCCGAAATTTAGCGTTTTTTTAATTGTTTATTATTAAAATAAATTACATAAATATTAACCCGGCAGTGGTCGCTATATGAGATTTTCTCTCACGGTTTCAGAATATTGCACACAATTTTTTTCCTGGTAAAGTACACATGCTGTAGTTTCTTCTAGCCTTCCAATTATCCTTCTTCAACAATAGAATAGACTCGTCTGCTCAGATGGTGGTTCAGTTTACTTATGTAGTATGCCCGATTGTTAAGTCAGTGCGCCTCACGTGGGATATTTTCTCATCTCGCGACCACCGTGTATAGTATTAATTAGCATTATTTTATAGCATTATTCTATATTATAGCATTATTTTATTTTGTACGTGCAATATGAATCGTGCAAAGATAATTTTAGAACTTGCCCTGTTGCAGGACAAGGACAAGAACTTATCCAGAAATACAAAACTGAAAATATACAGAGTTGCAATCAGACCAGTAGTTACGTACACATCTGAAGAAAAATTCAGAATATTCGAAAGGAAAATCCTCAGACAAGATAAGAATGGACAAAGGAGAATTGAGAAGAAGAATGAACCACGAAATAAGAGACATAATGAAGGGAGAAGATATAGTTAGATTTATTAAAGCACAGAGGCTGAGATGGCTGGGACACATAGAGAGAAGGAAAAACGACTTACTGATTAAGAAGATCACCAGATGGAAACCAGAAACTGAAAGACCAACGGGAAGACCCAGAGAGAGATGGGAGGACCAGGTCATGAGAGATATCAAAATTCTGGAAGTGAGAAACTGGAGGGAACTATGCACATATCGAAATAAGTGGAAGAAAATTGTAACGAAAGCCAAGTCATACAACACACTTTGACAACATACAAGTGGAATGCGGAGTGATTCACCGCAATAAGCGAATCCGAGAGCTATAAGTAAGAGCGGCAAATATTCCACCCGGAATGCAAAGCCCTGATGATGGTGATGATGATTATTTCTACATTTTTAGATTAAAATGTACAAGCGCATTAACAGTCACATTGTGTAAATCTAATAACAACTTTATAAAGTTTAAAAACTATTTTGAAAATTTTATTTCTTAAAAAAGGCAATGGGCCCGATCGGTTGAGTAGTTTTGAAACAATAGAATTATTATTTGTTTTTTCCATTTGAGAAAAACAAAGGGATCATTTTCAAATGCCTGTACAGGTGATTTGTCAATATTTAGAAGGGCATGTTTAGTCTCATTCTCTTCTCAGATTTTCATGTGTTTCATCTATCTCCAATGCGTAATTTTTTTACAATATTGAAATGAATGAAAAAATTTGGCTTAAATGCTAAATAAAAAACCACAACGCCGTAAAAGCTTCGATACCCACGAGATGGTATCTCTTTTTTATTGACTTCCCTCAGATATGAGTTAAAAATATTGATTTTTAAATTCTCCATTTCACGTTAGTCCAGGACGCATGTGTTTTGAGATGAACGTTGAGAGGTGACTCATATTTTTTGCAGATATTGCTTGAAATTAACTCAAATAATAATAATTAAGTTATCCTACCACTCAAAAAGGTCCGGAACATTGTTTAAATAATCAAGATGTCAAAAAATGAAGGAAAAAATCGATTTTTTCTTCGTTTTTTGATTATGACTTTTAAAGTATTCCCTTCCGAGAAAAGTTTTACTAACATTAAAGTTTCCAAATTAAATTTCCTACAATACAGAAATAGTTAAAATTTTAAAAAGTGTCACCTTGTTACAAAATAGCAATAATTGCCAAAAAAAAACATATAAAAAACAACTATTCGCATTTTAAGTTTTTAAATCATTTCTGCTACACGTAGGATCTGCATATTTTATTCTGAAAAACTATATAATATAGTTAAAAAATACAGTAAATTTCGTTAAGATCGGTTTAATAGATTTTGCAAAATAAATTTTGCAATCCAGCTTTAGCAAAAAAAAATTCTTTTTTCAAAATGTTACAGGACTGAAAATAAAACAGATAGCAAGTTGAAAATTTTTTACATATAGAAGAATACTGTAGCTTTTATTTACAATTGGTAAAATTAAAATCGGTTAACTAATACGGCGTAAGAAATTAAAAATTAATTTTTGGTGCTACGCGCAGGACAGCGGTGTTCGATTAACACAAGTTGATTTCCACCAAAATTTCTTCCAATCTTTATCTAATATATTATTTTCTTCTCTATATTTTGCTGTATTTTAATATTTTAATTCCACAAAAATCAAACTAATTTGACTATTGTTTGTGATATATTGTTTAAACAATAACATATTTGTAAAACTAATAAAATTTTATTCTCCAAGTTAAAATATATGAACAAGACAGTTTTTGCTAAAAAAAAGTGTTATTTCAAAGGACAGAGAATGTGCTTTTATTTTGTAATAAACAAGTTTATTTATTTATATCGAAATGTACTAAAAATTAAAATTTAACAATCATTGTCAAAGGTCATTGGAATGCCCAATCAGAGCAAACGTATTCGTTGTCCTGCGCGTAGCACCAAAAATTAATGTTTATTTAAAAAAATTCCTCACGTCGTGATAGTAAACAAATTTTAATTCTGCAAATTTCAAATGAAAGGAACAGTATTCTTCTATACGTAAAAAAAATTCAACTTACTTTCTGCTTTATTTTCAGTCTTGCAACATTTTGAAAAAATTAATTTTTTTTGCAAAAGCTGGAATGCAAAATTTATTTTGCAAAATCTATGAAACCGATCTTAATGAAAATTACAGTATTGTTTTATTATATCATATAGATTTTCTGGATAAAATATGAAGCTTTTAAGTTTAGTATAAATGGTTGAAAAACGTAAAATGCAAATACTTGTTTTATTATGTTTTTTTTTTCGCAATTATTGCTATTTTTCAACAAGGGTGACAATTTTTAAAACCTTTAGCTAATCCTATATTGTAGGAAATTTAATTATACAACTTTTATGTTAGTACAACTTTTCCCGCAAATGAATGCTTTTAAAGTTATAATCAAAAAACGAAGAAAAAAAATCGAATTTTTCCTTCATTTTTTGACATTTTGATTATTTAAACAATGTTCCGGACCTTTTTGAGTGGGAGTATAATTCAAATATTATTATATAAGTTATTTTCAAGCAATTTCTGCAAAAAATATGAGTCACCTCTCAACATCCAAATGTGTGTGTGTGTGTGTGTGTGTGGAGAGAAAGATATGGCATTAGACAAAGAGTCTTTTTGCCACAGAATTTTGTTATAAAGATGTTTAAATTTTTATCTTAGTATCATTTATAAACTTGATTAAGATATTATATATAGATTTGTCAGAATAAGATAAAATATTGCTGATGTTAACTGGAAGGCTAATGTTAAGGTCAATTAAACCCAAATATAAGTTAATAGTCTGATCCCTATGATTAAGACAATCAAAGAATACATGGTTCAGATCCCCGATGACTGATTGTTACACGAACAGAAGGGAGTTTTATAGATTCCAATCCTATGTAGATGCTCTGGAAAAAGGCCATGGTTAAGTTTTAGCCGGGTTATTATTAACGAATGTACTTTGTTATAATTGTAGTTAAAACGAGGTATAACTTTTGGTAATAATGGGTGAATAGAAAAGTAATGATTTCTTGATGTCTGCTAAACATCTTCGTATTTGGACCTCCATCTTTCCCTGCCAACACTTCTGATAATAGAAAATAGATCTTTGAAGTTGAAAATGTTTGTGATTTCTGGTATCTCAGAAGTATTTTTTGCCATTCCATCCACTATTTCGTTTCCAACTACTCCACTATGTCCTTTAACCCACAGTAAAGTCACTGTTTTTTTTTGTGGATTTTAGATTATGAAATGTTTTTTTGATATCAAGAATAATGGAGTCCTGAAAATTATCTAGTGGGTGGCTACAAATAGCTTGTATTACTGCCTGAGAGTCTGAGACTATTACAACGTTCTCGCAATAATTAGAAATACACCAAGTTAGTGCTTTCTGTATGGCAGCAGCCTCGGCTGTAAAAATAGAACAACAATCAGGAATTCGGTATTTTTCTGCATAATTATTGTTTGAAACAAAAAATTCGAAACTAGTACTTTTATCTGTTTTTGATCCATCTGTATAAATTATTGTTAAATTTTTACCTAATTTGCTTAGTATGGATTTAAATGTAAGTTTTGTTAAAGTTGGCAAGTCTGAATAAGATGGCATTATAATGATTGGTTTGTCTATCAGAATTTCAAAGTCATGTTCGAAAAATCGAAATTTTGGTAACTGTAAAATATAAGTTGGTAAATATTCGTATCGATAAAAACTTTTGTAAGAGGAGGCGAATTTTTATCCTCCAGTAAGAATTTGTTCAATTTTCTGTCAAAATATACCTATTTTGTGAACCATAGTTGTATTAAACGTTCTGTATTTTATTAGACATTTGTTTGCTAATTTTTGCCTACGTATGTATAAAGGTGGTTATTGAGCCTCTGCTAGAACTGCATGACTTGGTGAGGACATCATAGCTCCTAGACAGATTTTTATAGATTTATATTGTATTCTGTCTAGTGTTAAAAGATTTGTTTTGCAAGTAGAACCATAAAGAATACAGCCATAATCTAGAATGGATCGTATATAGGATCTATAAAACATTAAGGAAATATATTGGTGTGCACCCCAACTTTTTTTTGGAAAAGAAACGCAGAAGGTTAATTCCACGCTCTGACTTTTGTTTCACATATTTTATATGACTAGACCACAAGAGTTTTTTATCTAGGATCATGCCCAGATACTCATACTCTTCTGCTAAGGGAAAAGCATAATCACCCATATGACATTTGCCTTTTATTTTTTGTCTACGTCTTGTAAAACATACAGTCGAAGACTTCTCTTGTGATATGCTAAATCCCATATTTTTAACCCACCATCTATATTCCTAAAGTTACGTTTTAGATTAAACATACAATCATCGTAGGATTTATGGCTGGTATATAAACATAAATCATCCGCATACGTTATTATTTTACATTTGTCATCTATCAGGCCATGCAGATCTGCAGTGTAAACATTAAATAATAAAGGGCTTAGAACTGAGCCTTGTGGAAGACCGTTATTCTTGAACCGTGTAATACATTATTATGGTCACGTAAATATATTTTTCTGTTCACATACAAATTACAGATAATCTTTTATCGATACCACATGCCACCATTTTTGAATATAATTTATCCAAATGAACCACGTCATACCCACCCTTTAAATCTATAAACAAACAGAGCATAAATTCGTTTTTTGAGAAGCAGAGTTGAATATCCGAAACTAAATGTATGAGAGCATCAATTGTGCCTCGACCTCTACGAAATCGATACTGTGAATAGGGAAAAACTGCTTTACTTTCTAAAAGATGTTCTACTCTCAATTTTATTAGTCTTTCAAAAGATTTTGTTGCACATGATAATAAGAAGATGGGCCTATAAGATGATGGAAGTTCTGGATTTTTGTTGAATTTAAGTATAGGAGATATGACTATATTTTTTAAAGTATCGCAATATTCTTGTTTCAACCACCAATTATTAAAGATTTGTAATAGAATGTGTTTAGCATTTGATGGTAATTTGTCCAATATTTTATAGGTAAATCCGTCTAAACCAGGTGCTGTATTTCTGCTCTTTTTGAGAGTAAACTCTAGTTCTGAAAAAGTAAAAGGTTTTGACATGTGATCTATATTAGTATTAAAACGAAAAATGTCTATGTTATTATCAGCAATATTACCTGGGGCAGCTGAAGGTGTAAGTTGATCTAGTACCTTTTTAATGAGATTTTCAGAAAGTTGTGGTTTTTTGTTGTACTGATGATTGTTGGAAATTGATCTTACTGTTCTCCAGATTTTTGAGAGAGGAGTACTTTTGTTCAAACTATTTAAAAAATATCCAACTACATTTTTTCTTCATTTTAAATAACCGTCTGGTTTGGGCTGCAATGTTCTTATAAATTATGTAATTATTATGGCTACTTTGCATTCGGTATGCTTTCAAAGCTTCTGATCGTTTTTTATTATATGTGTACATTCCTCATCCCACCAATAGGGCCTTGGGGTTGAAGGAGTAAAGGGTTTCTTTTTGGGCATAGATTTAGAGGCGACAATGGAGATAGTTTAAAAAAGTTTAGCTGTTTGCTCATCGTTTGAAATATCATCGGCTGTTGAAAAGGTAGAAAGTTGATTCTCTAAATATGTATGGAACAGTTTACAGTCAGAGCGGGAATCATTCCATTTGGTTGATGGATAAATTAGAAAAGAAGAAGGATTAATTTTAAGTTCTATTTTAATAGGAAAATGATCGGATCCCAGTGTGTCAAGAGTGTACTGACCAGTTTATAAGGTTTGTTAATGTAGCTGATGTGAGAATCAAATCAACGGCAGAGTGATTCCCACTTGGCCCGATTCTAGTAGGTGTTCCGTCATTTTGAAAGACTAGTTCGAGAAAATCCATACCTTCGACTAAAGTTCTACCATTACGGTCATCCGGGATCGGAACCCACATGCAATGGTGGGCATTAAAATTATCACAAGAAACTGTTTTATTAAAATCAAATTGTTTGAATAAATGTATCCAATCTGTTTTCCCTACTCTGATGTCAGGTGGTCTATATATAGACACAAAAGAAATAATAATTTTATTAAGTAAGACTGCACACACTTCTATTCCACTATTAAAATTATAGTTAATATTTATTATTTGATGATCAATGCTCTTTCGTATGAAAATAACTACGCCACCGTATCCGCTGTCACGACATTTTGAAACAAAATTAAATCCTTTTAATTTAAAATCCATTTGGCTTTTCAACCAAGTTTCGGATAAGATAATAATATCTACAAGAAAATTATTAATATAATTTACAAGATTATCCCTATTACTAACTAAAGATCTACAATTCCATTGTATAATATTTAACAAAGATTGACTAGGCTGATTGTGTTTATACATTTGGAAGTTAGTGATTGCTGTCATCGACATTTGTCCCTATATTATTCGTTTCTGTGTTAGTACCTGTATCTTCTAGATTATTAGAAATAAGTTTTCTTAATAATTCATTTTCTAAATTGCATAATATGGTTTGAGATTGATTAGTAGTATCTATGAGTTGGTTTAAGTGAGATGTCACAAGTAATATAAGTTTCTCTTTATAATTAATAAATTCGTCCCTGTAAGAATTAGGGATTATCGGATTAGATTTAGGGGTAGGTCTTTTGCTGTTTGAGGCAGAGGAATGGGGTAGAATTGGCGGAGAAGTTGCTTTACGTTTGTTAGCCCTATTTGTTGTGTTAATAAATCTTTTTGCCGGTTTATTTAATGTGAAATTAGAGGTATTGTTGGTTGGGTTAGATAAGCTTGGAAAATTAGTAATGTTATTTAAAATAGCAAGTCTATTATTAGTAGTTATTTTTGCGTAGTTCGGGTTGTTATGTAGTTGCTCTGCTTCTTTGAAATTTATATTTTCTGTTGCCATTATTGCCTTGATTTTTCTGTTTCTCGTATATTGGATATTTTCTTGACAACGAGGTGTGCTCGTTAGTTTTATAATATATGCATAGATTATTTGCACTACAAGTTTCTTCTGTATGGGACGTGTCTGTAAATTTTTTACATCTACTCTCCTTGGATTTACACAATTTTGAGCTGTGTCCAAGTCTGAGACATCGGTAGCATTGCACTACTGGATGCACGTAAGGATCGACTACGAAATTACATTATTAGTTAATTATTATGTTTTGGGGAACTTCATTGCCTAAAAATTCTACAATTTTTATTTGTCTTGGTAATAATTGGGTGGTACCGTCGCTCTTGGTTTTTTTTCTTTGCATTCTGTGCATATTCATTACCTGTTTTTCAGAAATTATTGCGTCTTTCAGGTAATCCTCTGAAAAGAATGTGTCAACCATTTTGACCACGCCCTTTCTGTGCGTGTAAAATTTAGGGATATGTGCTATTAGATCGTTTTTATTTATCAATTTATGATTAATTAATTTATTTGCTACAGAAAAAGTTTTTAATATGACTTTTACCCTATTAATACCTACAGTTTTTATGTCTACACTAGGTTCGCTTTCAAGATGCAGTAAAAATAAACAAACCAAGACACTAGGAGCACAACCGAATCATAAATTTACAATGTATATACTTTGTAAATCCCAAATCATAATTTCCAAAGTTTATACATTGTAAATTATGATTCGGGAGTGCTCCTAGTAGCATTTAACGTGTCTTGGTTTATTTATTTCTACTGCATCTTGAAAGCGAACCTAGTATACTACGTCATTTTTTATTAAAGGATCATTTAACAAAAAAGAACCTACCCTGATTGGAAATAATCTTCCAATACTAGAATTTTTATGTTCAATATAAACAAAGAATGGTGCCTTATCGTCAGATTTATACCTGTCATCAAAATCCATTAAATTATTTACAGACCTGTTGTTATCCATATTAGTTTTTTTAGAGTTGTTTTGGTCAGGCGGTTCAGCTATTGACTCTGCTTCCATATTTACCTAGATTTTGTTGAAAAAAATTATGGCTCTAATAAAAACTTTATTAGCACTAATTAAATGAATTCACAAAATATCACAATAGTAATTATTTTGAAAAACATACACCGAAGACAATAATATTGGAGCGACCTTCACTCTATGATTGTCGAAACGATACTGTTCAACATCCAAATGTACTAATATTTTTACAGATACGCCCTGGTCTATGTGTTATTAAACCAGTTCCTATATTATATCTATTGTGCTAGATTATAGCAGGAAACTTGACAGCTTATTACTATCGGTCAATATGAGAAGTGTGCAATAATTTGCACTATAGTCGATTTGGAAATACATTATGGTACATAAAGAGGTTCTGGAATTATTTCCTTGTGGCATTTTACCGTTCAAACAAGGAGTTATTTTAAATTGTAGTTTTCCAGGATAAGGAGCCAGGATACGGATAAGGAGCCAAAATAGACCTCTTATCTCGAGTAGAAGGGTGTTTGAGCATCCACTTATACTGAACCTAACCTAACGTAACCGTAAGTTATTTATTAATGGGTTTTATTTTAGCCAATTTTATTTTGTAGGCAAATAGCTATGTGTTAAGTTGGAATTCTGAAAATAATGTTGTACCCTCAAATTGATATAAAAATCATATTTATATGCGTTTAAGTAGATAATTATAGATGATGTGGCTCTGAACTTTTATCAGTTCATTAATGTTGGTATATTAATGTTACTGACTTCTTCTTTTTCTTCTTCTTAGTATTGGTAACTTCTTAGGTTATTATTGATAACCTCAATAATATCAATTCGCGATTGTACAGCCGGTTCCTAAAAAAACTGATACGACTCTTAGTAAGATTTGATCATGTTGAGCAGTGTATTTGATTGATCTGACATTATATTGATTATGACAGACAAATAATAAAATAAACAAACAACAAACAACTGATTCATGAAAAAACTAATAAGTATTTTAGAAAAATTTAAATGCAGGATGAAAGATTACATTATTACCGAGGGCGGAAAGCCCCTTAGAATAAACAAGCAGTTTCTATTGAATGAAATATTTGAAATTAAATATCACACTTTTTTTATTTTCAGCCCTGTAACTTATTAAAATAAATATTATAGAAGTTTTCAGGGACTTTCAGCCCTCGGTAATAATGTAGTCTTTCATTCTGAGTTTAAATTTTTCAAAAATATTTATTAGTTTTCTCAGGATTCGAAAAAAAATGAATACAATTAAAATACATTGAGAATTTTGACATGCGTCACAATTTTGCATTAACTCAATGTAAAATTTTAAACTGTTGAATTCCAGCTTCCCTAATTATTTGACATTAAAAGACATTAGAAACTATTTGTAGATGATTGAAATCTGTATTGAAAACAACTGTTAAAATTGTTCTACGTAATTAAACATATTCCAAAATTTTGTAAAAATGTAATATGTACATTTCAGTTTTCAGCCCAAACTTAGGCCACACACAATGCGATAATGTTCACATTTTTGAACTGTCAATATTTTTATTTTATCATCTATTGTTTAAAAACAATACAGTTGATAAGATACCCTCAGTTGCGGAGAAAGTATTAATAATAAAGATTAATAATAAAGTCTAATAACCGTGGAACAGAATAAGCTATCTGACAGGAGCGTCATTTGAAATTTTGTTTGGGGGGGGGCAAGCACTATATATACAATACATTATATATGATGTTATGATGAATTTTGATGTATTTTTTGTAAATTTCAGTCATTTTTTAGGGCCAGGGGGGGGCAAATGCCCCCCCCCTGGACGCCCAAATGACGCCCCTGCTATCTGACAAATTTTAAGATTTGGCAGTGACATTGACAGTATGTAAATATTAAGTAATATTTATCCTTCAAAATACACTGCTCAATTTTCTACAAAATACGCGTCAAGAGTCGTATCAGTTTTTTTTGGAACCAGGTGTACATACATTATCAACATATTGCTTTTAATTTTCTTTTGACAACAATTTCCGGAGTGGCAATCGAAACGTTAAGTATTTTTAGATAAAATATGTAATTTTCATTATATCCTAAATGTGGCCAATCCCGTATAAACTAAAATATTATTTAATTATATTTTTTAGGCTAAATGAATATGATTAGTTAATTTTTAAAATGTTTTTATATACTTGGCTTGGTTTTTGTAACTATGTCACTATATCCGCAAATTTTGTAATACATTTTAAAAATAGTTTCATGCTACATAGGTACCCTAAAATTTTCAGAACAGCTCAGAACTAGCTAACAATACAATATTTAAGTGCTATTATATAAATAAATCGATTTCTCACAATTTCAAAGGATTCGAATTTCAAACTATTTTAAAAATGTGACTAATGCAATGACATTTAAATTTCATTTTAAAGTACCTACTCTAATAGATCGATAGGTGGTGGCTCAGTGGTAGAGCATTACACTGCAGATGGAGAGGTCCCAAGTTCGAACCCGGCTGTACGTATATTTTTTTAATAAATAATTAAATGTTAGGTAATATACTAAAAATTAATATTATATAAGTTCATTATTATATGTAAATATTATACAAGAATAAAAAACCGCTAAACGCCGTAAAAATGAGTAGCGCATACAATATTCCAGCTACAAAAGAGCTGATATGAATATTACGTGGCGCGAAAATGTATTTTGATTTTGATCGAAAATAAAATTCTAGTTTTATTTTGAAAGATTTTTCCATAATATTTGCTAAATTTGAAGTAAAACGCTCTACAAGAGTAACTTTGATACAATTTGCATTTTGAGGCTCTTTTGTGACGCGTTTTACTTCAAATTTAGCAAATACTATAAGACAAATCTTTGAAAATAAAACTAGAATTTTATTTTCCATCAAAATGAAAATATATTTTCGCGCCACGTAATATTCATATCAGCTCTTTTGTAGCTGGAATATTGTATGCGCCACTAATTTTTACGGTGTTTAGAAGTTTTTTATTCTTGTATCAGGAGTTTTTTAAAGTTTTTTTTTATAAATTAACTGTATGAATTTGAATGTAATGTTTCTCGATTACACGTTAAGCGTTATAAATGGTCACATTCTCTCCCAAATGATCTAGTAGTTACGACACCAGACTTATGGTAAGACAATCCGAGTTCATATACCAGCCATCCTAATGATTATGGATGGAAAATGAACTCGGATTGCCTGATCAAACTGAGCGTCGTAACCACTACAACTACATAAACCATTTCGGCGGGAATGGTTAAATGGATTATACTTTTGGAGCTCGATAACTTCTAAACGGCTTAACCGATTTTGACCATTAAACATGGGTTTGAAACATATTGACAAGTAGTGTCTGACGCATCGAAGGTCAAGTATGGCAACTGAAGGTATTACAGGAATTATTGAGCTTGAAAAACCGTTTTCCCATATTCCCATAAGAAATAGATTTAATCAGGCTTATGAAGCCTATAACTTAAAAATTCGAATTTTCCCAGATATGGGGTATACACCGTTGGACACGTCTAGAGTTTTCCTACAAACGCTCAGTTATTGGCGCAATTCGTAGGATGAAATTTTGAGTAATTGTCAAAAAACCAAAATTTTCAAAGTTTAATTTTTAAGTTTTTCGGCTATACTGAGCCGTGTGTAGGTATGATCTTGACCGCCTAGGCACCATTTGAAAGCTTAACTCAACGCGATTGATTTGGTGTATTTGTGGTTTTCCTGTCTCTCCTTGAATCTAAGATATATACGATCAAAAAATATGCCATTTTGTATCTATTAGCCCTATAGCTGGCTTATAGGTGGTCAAAATTCACAAACTACACACCGGATCTGAATCGACCCTGGCAACCTCTTGAAACACAGAAAAAAAATTCAGATCGGTGTAACTTTTCCACACACACATACACACATACATACATACATACATACATACATACATACATACATACATGCATACATACATATATACCTACATACATACATACATACATACATACATACATACATACATACATACATACATACATATATAAATACATACATATCCACAAACATTTTCCCCTTTTTAAATAAAAATTGAGTAATATTTCTGACCTCGGTAACTTTTGAATGGTATAACCGATTTTTAAAAAGAGACATGCGTTGGAAAGGTAATGATCAGTACTAACAGAAGCCGCAAAGGTCGGACTTAAATTTTTGAAATTTTTGAGAGTTTTGGGGACGAGAACGAAAAACAGAATATCGAAAATTTCGTGTATATATAGTGTCGCATGTACCTATGGGTATTGTGCACCACTAGCGGGAACTTCCGTTCTCTGGTAGTATACCATTTTAATTATTTTCTTACATTTATATGAGTTTATAGTTTTACATTGGGTCCTATAAATAATAATGAAAAAGTTTTTTTACAAAAAGTTCTTTTTTTATAAAAGTGTAATTACTTTATGTTTTATTTATCCGTTCCAGGACTTATTGTCCAATTTTTCAACTCATATAAGATGAACATGAATAACTAAGCTAGACGAAGCCTTATCAATCAGCTTCCATAGTTAGTTGGAGTTTTATTCGTATACATTAACCCCCATAACTTTCTGTGGTAGTTCGAACGTTACAAGCCATATAATATATTATTCAATAGTAGTACTCGTATAGTAAACAAATATTTAAATGTATTTTCTCGCCAGAGAAAATTCCTACATTATATCCTTAAGAGGAAACAGTAGCGATCAACAAAATTTTGAATATTTTTTCGAGATATTTGGCACACCCCACATAACAATGATGTTCGCATCATGTTCAAAGCATATACTACCAACATTCGTCGGAGTATATTCTATTTAGTATATGCGTAGTACATGCATAGCATGTACCTTAAAAAACATTCTAAATTTCATGTTCTTTGCATATAATTCAAAGAATATTCTCGTACCGAATATACTGAGCACATTCATGTACGAAGTATCTCAGAATATTCGTAAAAGTTTATTCTTAGAATATACCTTTATAGAATATTCTTTAAAAGTATATTTGAGTATATTCTTAACTTTGAGTACAGACATACTTTTAAAATATCTTAAAAATATTATATATCTAATAATGTTAGCTTTATGGATAATTAACTTCGTTATTTATAGATTAATTAATAAAATTTATGTATGTAGTTAGTATTGGACGAATTAGTTTATTAAAATTGTTTTAATTGTATGGTAAAAAAGTTTAAACATTAATTGTATTAACGAAACAAAAATGTTCGTTTTCATAATTTAAATATATTTACCATTTCGAGTTTACCATGAATATTTTTACATCGTTGGATTAGGTACATTCACTTACAAAGAACTGAAAGAATACAGTGTTAAGGATGAAGGCGAACGATAAAGTACTAAAAGGAGTGGGACTAGGAACATACATAATCTCTTTATTTTGTTTGCGGTGCTTCAAAATATGATTAATTTTGGTAACTCAATATTACTTAAATAGTAGGTAAGTACATATACTTAAGTACCTATATAAATTTTAGTTACTTATAGGTTAGTTTAGATAAATATTATATAATATTTATAATAAATAACTAAAATTTATATATAATTACTTTTTAAGTAATATTGTATAATGTACTAACTACATTCTCATATGCAATTAGAATATGTAACTAGGTACTTGGTAGAACCAGTAGAAGCTAAGATGAGATTAGATGATGCTAAAAATAATACTTCTGAGTAATATAGCACTTCCTTGGGATATTCTTAAAAGTATATTCTTCCCAGATACTAAAAAGATGTGCGGTAGTACGTTCTAAGTATATAAATAGAAGGTTTATAGCACGTCCTTTGAATATCCTAAAAAGTATATTTTTAGTATATACTGAAAAGAAGTTCGGTAGTACATTCTAAGTATACACATAGAACGTTGAAGTACTGTAATGTAGTATATACTCAGTATGTGCTCTGCACATTCCCAATGGTAATTACGCATATTCTCAGTATATACTTTTTCTGAAAAGTATGTTCTATGAATCTACTAAGAACATGAAAGTGTTATGTGGAATGTATTCGTAATATAATAAGAAATGGCGGTACAGAGCACAATTTGAAAAATATATTGATATGTGGAAATTACTCATATACTGTAATTAAATACAATATTAAAAAAACGAGCCTGTACCGCCATTAAGAAGAACAAAAAAATACACTTTCTTCAAATAAACTTTTTTATCCGATGCCTAGATTTTGTGTCATTTTGGAACTACTAAAATTTTTTATTTCATTAGTAGTTCCAAAATGACACAAAACCTAGGCATCGGATAAAAAAGTTTATTTGAAGAAAGTGTATTTTTTGTTCTTCTTAATGGCGGTACAGGCTCGTTTTTCTAATATTTTATTTAATTACAGAGTAATTTCCACATATTAATATATTTTTCAAATTGGGCTCTGTACCGCCATTCTTTATTATATTACGAATACGTGTGCCAAATATCTCGAAAAATATTCAAAATTACAACCGCAATCTTGGAACGCGTTTTTTCTACCTGTTGATCGCTACTGTTTCCTCTTAAGAACAAAATTAGCTACATTACCAGTAGTACATTCTTTCACGGTTTTTGCTCTAAATTTTAAAGAACCGCTTGAATTGACATGAAATTTGGCAAACGCATATGTCAAAGAAAAAAAGTGATATTGTGCCGATGTGTGCTTTTGCCCTGGGGGTGACTTTCACTCCCTCCTGGGGGTGAAAAAATATATGTCAAAAATAAGTACGGAAATGGATAAACTGACTAATTTTAAGGAACTTTTGTTCTATAGAGCTTTTTCGCTAAGTCAACACTTTTCGAGTTATTTGCCAGTGAACATGTTCATTTTTCAACAAAATAACTACATTTTTAGACGGTTGGTCGCAAATAACTCAAAAAGTAAGTATATTATCGAAAAAAACTTTCTTAGAAAAATATAGCCTCTAAAAAATTAAAAAAATGGTGTACGCGTTAGGTCTGTGGACCTCGTAGAACCAGAGTTATAGCCAATGAAAAATAGATTCATATTCACCAAATTTCAAATAGAATATTTCGAAGTGAAATATCCAAAAATTTAAGCACTTTTTGGGGAAAATCAATTATTACTTTTTTAAAGTGTTTACAAAAAGCTTTATTTCTGTTTTTATAAAAAGTTTCTAGCTATTAATTTAAGCAAGTTACGCTCAAAATAATGTTGGTCGCTTTTGTTTGGCAAAAAAAAATCGGGAATACCACTCCCCACTTAGCAACTTAAATGAAATTAATCGTTACCGCTCCACAAATTATTTTACTTATGTTGTGTTTATATGATCTGTAAGTTTCATCGATTCAAAGTGCTTATTTTTGAAAAAAATTGGTTTTAAAATAAAATTTTGAAAAACTTTAATTTTGAAAAATATGCATTTTTTTCTAAATAACTTAAAAGTTGTTAGAGATACCAAAAATCTCGAACAAAAAAAGTCAGCATTGCTTTTCTGAATATAATGAATTTTTTGTTTTTCTCTTACACAAAAATTGTTTAAGATTTGGTGTTTTTAAATTTGCATACATTCGTAATCAGTGACTCGTTCAACCCCTTTTAACTACAGCCTTTTCAAAAATAAGGACTTTGAATGAAACTTACAGATCATATAAACAATACATACACGAGTCAAGAAACTTGTGAAGTCGTAACGATTAAGTTCATTTGAGATACTAATTAGGGGGTAATTTTCCCGATATTTTTACCAAAAAGAAGGGACTAAATTTATATTGAGCGTTTACTTTTGATGCTAGAAATTTTTTTTATAAAACAAAAATGAAGCTTTTTTTTAAACACTTTAAATAAGTTTCCATGTGGAATTTGACGAATATGAACCTATTTTTATTTAGTTATAAATCTGCTTCTACTAGGTATAGAGACGTGATATACACACCATATTTTTAAATTTTTTTACAGGCTATATTTTTGCTAAGAATGTTTTTTCGACAAAATACTTACTATTCAAGTTATTTGCCAAAAACCGTCTAAAAGCGTGGTTATTTTGTTGAAAAAATGAACCTATTCACTGGCATATAACGAAAAGTATTGACTTAGTGAAAAAAGCTCTATAGAACAAAAGTTACTTAATTAGTCAGTTTATCCATTTCCGGACTTACTTTGGACGAATATTTTTTCGCCCCCAAAAGGGGGTGAAAAACACCCCCGGGGCAAAAGGACATATCAGCAAAATATCACTTTTTTTCTTTGACTTGTTAGCTACGTGTATGCCAAATTTCATGTCAATCCAAGCGGTTCTTTAAAATTTAAAGGTTTTGCAATATTTTACCGTTAAAGAACGTACTACATACAGATGATATTAGATTTAATTAATCCTGTAGAGAGAGCGCAATTAGAACGAAAACATGATTGTTTCGGAAAAATTCAAACAAGCTTGTATTTTTCTAAAACCTTTTTCGTTAGTTTATATACATATTAAAGTAAAAAGTTCTACTCGCAGATTTGGCCGCTAATTGTTTATTAATTGTTTAAACAATAACAAGTTTTTTGTATAAATCATTTAAAAAAATATCGTTGAATTCATCATTTTACTTTGATCAAATATGTTTCTATTTTGTTTTTGGTTATGCTGAATCCGAATATGGCATTACAATTACAATTTGAAAATTCTTATACAGAAGCTCTTATACAGTATGTTTGTGTAGCTAGGTACCACATGAAAAACTTTTTTATTATCAATTTTACGAAAAAAATTATTCTTCATAAAATGCTCTACCTGGTCTAGGAAAGGTGGTGCAAGCTGGTCACGAGTCTGGACATGAAACAAAACAGCAGACGTGCCTGGAAGCTGATTCGGAATCTTGGCAACGATCCCGCTGCTCCGGCAGTCAACATGACAGAAGTCACACCCGATCAGATAGCCCATCATCTGTTAATGAACGGTAAGACGACATCAAGAAAGAACAAGGTGAGAGCTCAACGGAATATCGACGAAGAAAGAGATGTTCTAGGTACCTCTTTTTGTCTAGAGGAGATGAGAGGCGCGATCCATCAAATGAAAGATAATAAAGCGGCTGGCCTGGACGACATACGAACGGAGCAAATAAAGAACTTTGGACTAAAAACCGTAGAGTGGCTAGTAAAAATGATGAATTGCTGCATCCGTACATTACAAATCCCCAAAATCTGGAGAAAAGCTAGAGTGGTAGCCCTCTTAAAACCAGGGAAGGATCCGGCGGATACAAAGAGTTTTAGACCTGTATCTCTCTTGTGCCACCTTTTCAAGGCCTTTGAAAGAATGATACTGAACCGGATCGCAGAATATGTGGAGACTAAAATTATTCCAGAACAAGCAGGATTCAGGCCCGGAAAGTGCTGCTGCAGTCAAATTCTTAATCTCACCCAACATATTGAAGATGGTTTTGAACGGAAGAAAATAACAGGAGTAGCGTTCATAGACCTAACTGCCGCCTATGATACAGTTAACCATCAACGGCTACTCGCAAAACTCTACGAAACTACAAAGGATTTCCGACTAACAAGGTTAGTGAAATGTCTCCTCCAGAATAGACGCTGCTACGTAACGCTCCAGTCCAAGAACAGTCGGTGGAGGGACCAAAAAAATGGGCTACCACAGGGAAGTGTCCTCGCGCCGATTCTATACAACATATACACCAACGACCAACCCATACACCAACAAACAAGGCAATTTATTTACGCTGATGATACAGCGGTGGCAGCTCAGGGAAGAACCTTCAATGAAGTCGAAGTGAAACTGACAGATGCCCTGGGAGACTTAGCTCTATACTATGATAAAAACCATCTGAAACCCAATCCCACAAAAACCCAGGTATGTGCTTTCCACCTGAGAAACAAGCATGCCCGAAGGTCGCTGGAGGTGGAATGGCGTGGTCAGATGCTGGAACACAACAAGACGCCAAAATACCTTGGCGTCCGTCTGGATAGAACTCTGTCTTACCGATACCACTGTCAAGATGTCAAGAAGAAAGTAAGTGCCAGAAATAATATCATCCGCAAGCTAACTAATACAAAATGGGGAGCACAACCACACACTCTCCGCACTTCTGCCTTGGCATTATGTTTTTCGGCCGCGGAGTTTGGAGCACCAGTATGGGCAAACTCTGCTCACGCAAAGAACGTCGACGTGGCTCTAAATGAAACGGTCCGTATAATATCGGGTTGCCTGAAACCGACACCTATCGAAGAGGTATACCCCATTGCTGGAATTGCTCCACCACCTATCAGGAGGAAGGTCACGTCAGAGGTAGAACGGAAAAAGCAGGAGACGGACCGAAGACACCCCTTATATGACCACCAAACTCAGCCAAGCAGACTAAGATCTCGGAAAAGCTTCCTGAAAACATCAAGATCCATCCCCGAAGCGCCAGAGACGCGCCGAATACACCTATGGCAAGCGTCAGCTACCGCGACACATTTTCCTCCCTCGGAGGAAATGGCTGCTGGACACAATTTACCGTATCCGACTTGAAAAGCGCTAAACAGACTAAGAACCGGCGTTTCACGTTGTGCTAGTAACCTGAAAAAATGGGGATACCAGGAGGACGATACCTGCGACTGTGGCGCGGTTCAGACCAGCCGGCATCTACTATCATGCACAGAGATGAGAGAGACCTGCACAGAACAAGACTTAATTATAGCAAATGACAGGGCCATCTATGTGGCCAACCATTGGAAATAGAGAATTTAAAGTTGTTGGTGTTCCGGACACGGAAAGTAAGTAAGTACCTGGTCTAGAATCTAAGATACAACTATCAGATATCAATCTTTTTTAGTTTTATACGAGGTATGTAAATGATATGAATTTTTCTTAAGAGTTAATTGCCTTTATTATTCACAATATTTAAATTAGAAGGATGTAATTGAACACTGAAACATATGTTTTAATTCCAAACAACTTTTTTTAGTATTAATATTTTTTTAATATTATTTTTTTTTAATATTCGTCAAAAAATTTTACTTATTGTTCCTGATAGAGTGCTAAGAATAGATTGTAAAATAAACTGGGCACAAAAAAATCGTTTTTAAACAATTTTACGTCTCTAAGTACTCAAATAATTTTATTTCTCATGTTGTGTGTGTGTGGTTGAAAAAAAATGACTGCGGATTACTGGATCCATTCGCCTATATTTCTCATGTAGCTTATATCTTTGTTTCAATAAATTGTAGTACACTTCGGAAGAATAAAGAAAAGGAATATATTGAAAATTACTTAGGTAAAATGTAAAATGTAGACGAATCAATGCAAAGAAGTAACCTAAAAGATGGAAATTGGCAGAATAGGAAAAGCTAGAGAACATACTAAATAGAAGGGATAAAATGAAAACTTCATTAGTAATAGTAGTAGTAAATCTCTGATTACTTAGATTTATTTTTTGGCGAATTTTTTAACATTGTGCAGTGTACTTTAGTATTTTTTTTAATAAAAAAGAAATGTAATGAATGCAGCCCCAAAGTTTAAGAAGTGTAAATTAGTAAGTTAATTTTCCAAGAACTTATTACAAACTTTTGAATACATCCATTTGATCATAAATTTTTTTCCCCATTTAAAGCACAAGAAACTTCTCGGCCAGAGCACGTGCAGGTTACGAAAATAAAAGAACGCAACCTCCTTCTACGCAACTCCTACCCCTATTCCTTTATTCGGATATCCGCAAGGTATACACCGCTGATATTACATAAGTGGTCACCTTTGTTTGTTGTCGCTCTATCTCACAGGCGACCTCAAAAATTACATTTTACAATTTGAAAGAAAAACACGTAGTAAAGTAAAAAAAGGGAGAATAGGGTCACCTCAGCATATATTTTGTATTCCTGATACGTACGAAAACAAAATATTGATGTAAGATAAAAGTTGGAGAGAGCGGCATTGGCACTGCATATTATTTGTTGGTTTATGTGTCTCGACCTTGTTAAGAGTTGTATCGAAGGTTACATAATACTGAAAGTTATATAAAATTAGATAAAGGAAGGATAGTATCAAAGTAAATCAATACAACGGTTTGGCAAAGAAGCTTTAAAAGGAGTTGAAGTTCTCTATAAAAGTTTACAATATTTATAGCACCATATATAAAAATTTCAATCTGAATAAGACTATCCCAGATAATAAATCACAAATGAGATTAACCTTATTTCACAATGGAAATGCACCTAATCTACAAGATTCATCGGCATTTTTTCTTTATTATAAAATTCCTAGATATCATCTGAAATCCATCCTAGTTTTCTTACCCAAATAGCTCAATTATTTGTTCTGCTTATACTGTATAATATAGTCTAAGAACTAGAGCCGAAAAATCATCGTCATAAGTAATATGGAGTTTGGCATGTGAAATGTGTCTATTGTATATTGATAATTATGACTAGACTTAGGCAAATATGCAATTAGAAAAGTATGAAATATGCGCATAAACATGCAGTATTTTATGCAAAAATATGCAGTATTTTATGCAAAATATGCATATTTATCTAGAAAATATGCATCTAAAAAAAATGTTTACAATATTTTTTTATTTACAAAAATATTTACAATATTATACATACTTAACATATAAAATTATTTTAACATATAAATATTATTTTGAATTGTGGTAACAATAGATTATCAAATGATGTTCAAAATTTTCTAATAAAAACTTATGGCTCCTATCTGAATACATATATTTGTAAATAGAAAAACTTCTTTCGACATCAACTGATGTAACTGGGGCATTTTTCAAATTTATTATAATAGGTGGTTCTAAATTAAGTGCTTCGGAAAATGGCCCAGCTAATACTTGAACCACTTCAGAAAGAACCTGGTAACCACTACTTTTTTCCATGGTCACTTTAAATTTTTGAAAAATTTCCTTTCCAATAGTACCTTTAACGTTTTGACACAATAACTCAGATTCTTTTATTAAAACTGTACTCTCTAACAATGATAATTTGGAGGATTCTAATTAAGTTATAGTTTTCTGGACAAAACTATAATTTTATTTTATGAATGACAGTTGCTGTTGGAGGATGTTATTTTGGAAGGCTTGCTTTGCCTCCAATAAAGATTGGCAACTATCATCTGTTAAAAGGTTAATTATTTTTTTTAATCAACAAAATGATCAGCATAGAAATTAACTGCTTCTAACCATGTTCCCCAACGTGCTAAAATGGGTTGCGGTGGCAGTGGAACAGCAGGAAGCATATATCTGTAACATTGTATTCTTACAGGTGATTTCAGGAATACATTTTTGACGCTCGCTATTAAACTGTTAACTAGTGGAGATTTTTTTCTTACTTCCTCCGCAACTCTGTTTATTCCATGTGCCATGCGCTAGACAAGTGACATGTATTAAGTTTGGATAAAATGTTTTTAAATTTTGTCCTACTTTCACCATATTATATGGTGCGGCATCAGATAAAATCAGCAATAATTTATCATTAGGCACAGCAGCAGGAAGAAAAAACTTTGATAATGCTTCTTGTAAAAACCGTGATATTGTTAGAGCGTTGGTTTTTTCCACTTGCTTACAGGAAATTAAATACGATTTTGGAAATGTTTCATCGCTAAGTACACGAATCAATAAGTGCACAATGTATCTTCCTGACGAGTCAGTGGTCTCGTCCACACATAAAATATGTAAAGGTAATTATTACCTATTTCGGCTTTTATGTTGTGGATAACTGAGTATAACAAATTGACATTATTTCTCTTTATAGTTCGTTCACTGGAAATGTTTTGTTTGCAATATTTTTTAAAAAAGAACTAAAGTTTTTATTAGATAAATTTGAAAGCGGTATATTAGAAGATACTAATGCACGACACAAGTCTTCGTTAAAAGTTTCTTGTTCGGTTTGTTTTTTGGAACTTGACTGAAAGCATTTGGACACTGAAGGTTGATATTTTTCACCGGATGTGGTTTTTACTTTTTTAGCTAAATGTTTCGCGGTTCTGACATGCTGATCTCTTTGAATTTTTTTTTTCAGATGAAATCTAAAAAAGAATATAAATATTCTATAGTTTTACCTATTTTTAAAATCTAAGATTGGATAAATAAACTAAAAATGAACCGTTTTTCAATAACAATTAAAATATTTAAATTAAATCAAATAAAAATCGGTGTAGTAATCTTGAAAATGTCGAGAAATGACTGTGCAAGAAGGAAGAACCCCCAAATATTTACAAGAGGCTCTTGGTCTTTTCTGTTTACATTTAAAGAAAAAATACTGTGAGCATAATTTAAAAGCACTTAATTAATTAATTAAGTCCAATATATGATATGTTTTTGTTTTTAGCAAAATTAAAGCAAACTATGCTATTGTTAGAAAAAAAATGTTGGCGAGCTTTCAGTAGACTATTGAATGATTTGAATTTTAAATAGGTATCCTATTTTTTATCGCAAGGAGTTTAAAAAATGCTTGAAAAAAGAAAAAATACATCGATTTATTGCAAACTAGCCTTGTGTCGGTACATTTCTTACACATAATCTCCAATTTTAAAATCTTTGATTGTACCACCGTGTAAATTTTTAAAATAAAATAAAATAATACGTATGTACTTACGGTTTTGCCACAACATGAGCAATAAACTTTATCCATATCCATAGATAGCTCTTTGTAAGGTTTTATCCAAAATTGAAACATTGCTTATTTTTGGCATTTTCAAAGCACAATAATTATTCACAATTAGAAATACACGTTGTTTACGCCTCCAATGTTACAACAAAAGTGAAACCAAAAACCAAGTGAAACTGACCGTCAAAATAAAAAATTTTACCTAGAGACATAAACTGGCAAACACAAACCCTTAATTTCATGACAAAACGTGATAAAACTATAAGCCGCTGTCTTTTATTAGTTACTATACCAAGAATTTGAATACCAAGTGATTATAAAACAAAATTAAATATTGGCATTTTCATGCTATCTGTAAGTTTGAGTATAAAAATATATAGTTATCACCAAATTTTCAAGTTACATGCACTTTATGCTCATTTTTATAAAAATATGCAAAATTTGACATTTTTGCATTTTTTATGCATTATATGCAAAATATGCAATCTGCATATTTGCCTAAGTCTAATTATGACCCTTTCAGGCTGACACCTCAGTGGATACAGGAAGTAGCAATAAGGGATGAAAGGCGAAAGTTAGTGCAGTCATTAAAGGTTTTCACCTCCTATTTTGTTAAACTTCCATCGATTTGCATGAAAATTGGTGACTAGTTACAACATACCTCAGGAAATAAAAATGATTTGGTGCCAACTTGCACTTTTACCCTGGGGGTGGGTACCAGTCCTTCTCGGGGGTGAAAACGATTTTATTAAAAATAACCCTACAACTCGATAGAGGGACAAAAAATAAGTAAACATTTTTATATCATGTTATTAAAATAAATCAATACTTTTTGAGTTATTAAAGATCAAAAATTTGTCTGTTTAAGAGCACATGCGTGAAGTTACGGATGATAAAAAGAAAATATTAGTTAATTGTATGTTACTAAAATATTATTTTTATATTATTTCGATATTATAAATTTAGCAAAAGTGTATTCGAGTATGTCAAATGTACCCATTATTGGACACCCCCAGTTTCTGGACATATTCAGTTTATAATGAAAAAAAAAATCAATTAAATATCGAAATAATATAAAAATAACGTAACTTCACGCATATGCTCTTAAATAGACAAATCTTTGACCTTTAATAACTCAAAAAGTATTGATTTATTTTAATAACATGACATAACAAATTTTACTTAAAATTTGTCCCTCTATCGATTTGTTGGGTTATTTTTAATAAAATAGTTTTCACCCGCGGGAAGGGGTGGTATTCACCACCAGGGTAAAAGTGCAAGTGGCACCAAATCAGTTTTGTTTCTTAAGGTATGCTCTAACTCATTGGCGGCTCGTATAACTTTAGGAAGGTAGTGCCAGAATCCGGGCAGCTGCCTAAATTTTTAGTGACGGTTTCACGATATTGTCAAAAAGGATATAAAATAGAAATAAAAAAAATAGGTGCAGATATTTTTATCTTATATTACTTTTTTTGGGATGCCAAGAAATTGATCAAAATTTATCAAAACAGTTCCGTAAATTAAGTAATTAACAATAAAAAAAACTCAACTTACCACCAGTATTTACTGCTGATGTACTTTTTTTCATCACTAGGTGGGGAATCTGCAAACAGACGTCGGAAGTAAACATTTCCAACAGTGCTGGGTTCCTGAGCTGAAACCTCATCAGTGTCACGTCGACCAGTTTGGCCTTAAATCGGACCTCCCTGCCCTCCGTAACTCCGATGTGGCCGGGACCAGCTAAACCCCACCCCTCTCATACTAGGGCATCAGGGTGAAATCGCCCGTTAGGGCATGATTTCTCCCCGATGTCCTTCTTTTGCCCGATTCTCAGTCGCTCGTCATCACGCATCAGCTTCCGTCTCTCGCACTCATCCGACCACCACGTCCTTTAATCCTATGCTGTCAATCTTTCATTCTTCCTACCACTGCTGATGTACTTGAAGTTTGTTGTTACGATTTGGTCTCTAGAGCCTATTTAGAAAATTATAAAAATAACACTATTCTATTATTTACACACACGCACAAAGTTATTTAATATCACTGTTAAAGTTTACGATATGTGAAGTCCATCCTTCTTTCTTTTTTGGTGGCAAACTTTTCAATGACTTTATTATTAAAATTGTCAATGCCATTTACAAAATGTCTTTCTGCAGACAGCATACCTAAAACACTTAATCGTTCTTCCTTCATGGTATTTCTGAGGAATGTCTTAATTCGTTTTAGCATTGAAAAACAACGTTCTGCTTCAGATGTTGACATGGGAATGGTTATTAATATACTTAAAAGTTTAACAGTTTCTTCAAACGTACATTTTAAACCTTCATCATTTAATAAAACTGATAACGGAACAGCCCCAGAGGTAGTACTTAATTAAGTAGTTAAGTTTTAAGCCGAGTTTTGTTTAAAAATAAAAATTGTGTGCATGTTTCATTAAGAAATGATTCGGGGAACTTATCCTTTTAAGCAGAAAACTTCTCTGACATAAATAAATGAGAAGCAACTAAATGTCCGGAGAAGGTAAACCTTGTTTTTATTCGCAACAAAATTGCATCGCATATCTCGTCACCTCCAAACAAACGCATACAAAACAGAACAGTTTATTAGTTTGTTCGCAACCACACAACCAGCTATTTCTATCATAAATAGTTTTATTAAACTTACGACAGCGAAGTTTTTGTCCACTTCCACTTTGTTTTTCAATTTTTAAATCGGGTAAAGGCCGACCGAGTTCTTTATTTTGAAGTTTTTTTCTAACGAAAAACCACCAAAAGAGTTTTTTAATATACTAATTTGATTTATTGTCAATAAATAAATTAAACGTAGAAAATAATCAAAATATTATTTATATACCTACGACACCCACGACCACGACGCACTAATAATTACAAATTAAAAAATATAGTAGGGTATAAACACAAATATACAATACAGTAGTAGATAATAAACACATTAGCGTCAGGCGAACGCGTAAGGAAACTAGAAATAGGTCTAAAACATTGTATCTTAAGATATTCTTTTCGAGATTTCGAGCCTGGCACGGAGAGTCCAATTTAAACGTATATTAACAGTGCAATACCGCTCTATCTCTGTCACTTACATTGGATGCTCATACAATCTTTCTCTTTTCTGACGTGCCACTATACCTTTCGGCACCGGGATTTTCATGATCTTCATCCCTTATCCGGTCAGCTGTGGGTGGCCAGAGTCGGTAATTAGATGTGCATTGCGCTACACAGAAATAATCACAAAAAAATTAACAGGCATTAAGATGTTTTTAAGATAAAAAATATGTTTCTGTATAGTTAGCAAGGTAGTGCCATGGCTCTATGGCACTACCTCACGGGCCGCCACTGCTCTAACTAGTCACCAATTTTCATGCAAATCGATGGAGGTTTAACAAAATAGGAGGTGAAAACCGTTAATGACTGCACTAACTTTCCCCTTTCATCCCTTATTGCTACTTCCTGTATCCACTGTGGTGTCAGCCTGAAAGGGGTCATAATTGTCAATATACAATGGAAACATTTCACAGAAAAATCTCCATATTATTTATGACAATGATTTTTCGGCTCTAGCTCTCCGTCTAATAGCACTGACTCTGCTTTTCACTTAGTGTTAACTTCCTTGTTTGGGCTAAAATATACCACACAATCTTTATCCTACATTAGCTTATCACTTCGTCCTCCTAATTTCTTGAACTTCTGTCAACTCTAAATATTGTTAGCTTGCTGTCTCCATTGGCTTCGATACTGTCCCAGGATGATGGCTTCATGCGATTTTCCCACCAGAGCCTTTATTGGTCTGCCCATCGTGTTGAAGATCTTTCTCTTCATCTTCGGCCTTCTACACCTTTTTTTCCACTATCAATAGTTACATAGTCCCTGTTCTTCTGGCTATGTGGCCAAAATTATATAGGTAGGTATGCTCGATTTACTTTTTTAACCCTTCGCAACTAACATAGGTTTTCTGAACATTACAGCTAACATTCTTCTCAGAAACCGACATAAAAAATGTTTCCTTTGACACACTCTCAAGTGTAGGTTTGTGTGTACTCCTTGAAGGAGTGAAATTAAACAAGATTGATACCTATTTTTACTTTATTAAGCCTCTTAAACATTAGCAAAATACCAAAGAAAATAAAAACAATTATACAACATCTTATGTGTGAAAAACAAGCTCAACTTTTCCACTGTCGGTTTTTTTGTACCTAGCTTCACCTTTTACTTCTGGCAATTGAGCTACTAAATTATCAGCACCTGTTCACATGTTGTTTCGTTAATATAAATATTTTTTTCATCGAATATGTGACCTCCAACATCGGTCTCTGAGAAAAATGTTTATATAAAATTGCCGATAATTGCATAATTACTTGACACTTAAGACTAAAACTTCTACACTAAAAACAGGCACCAGTTAGTCACAGACCCAATGTTAGTCACGTAATAGTCTCTCTTTTATATGAAGCTCTTATAGAATTGCCAGATTGATTCTATGTTCTGTCCAGAACACGCATGTAATTCTTCTGTAGACCCAGATTTTGAAGAGTTCTTACTTCCATCGATTTTTTTAAGATTCCATATTTTAGTGGTATGTAGAAGTGAAAATAATAAGAGCATTGATGCCAAGTACCTAAGAGGTGGAGGCCAAGAAACTAAGAGCATTGATCAACCTGAGCTTAGTGTTTCTTGTTATTGTTCGGTCTTTCCATATGTTAGGTAATTTAGTTATCGATAAAGTTCTTTAGCCGTTCAAGGATGTTGTGTGGCAGAATTTTGGTTAGGTGCAATGAAAAGCAATTTGGTTGGACGAATATGGGCAATGTTTCTTTAACTGCTGCATAAGGTTAGTCATCCTCTTTTATAAAAATGGTTAAGGTTATGACAATAAAGGAATAATCTTCCTTCTACGCCACCCCTTACCCCTATCCCTTTATTCGTATACAGGGTGTCCCGGAAAATAATGCGTTCCTTTAAGGTATGGAGAGAATACACAATTTGGAACAAAAAAGTCCTATACCATTTTTTTCTAAAGTTACCCGTTTCCAAAAAAAGTTAACATTGTTTTCCATATACCTGTATTTTAATGTTTGGAAATTTTAATAAACTGGCAACATCGTACGCACTACGGAATAATAACAGATAATAAGAACTCGTTTGTGATTGTGATTTACAGTATTTATAATAATCCAACCTAAAGTAGGTAATACTTATGTATTTACTATTTGTTTACTAAAATTATTTTCTTTTGAAACGTATTGAAATATCTATTGCATAATTTTAAACGAATTACACATCTTTTAACATAAAAACACATCTTTTAACTGAACTAGTATTATGTATTTAGTAAGGTTTAAATGGGTTGAATGCTGAGTATTGCTGAGGGCTTTAACTGAATTACATAGTTTTAATAGTTTACAGTGTAACTTAAATACACCAGATAATGTCTCAGTAATTTGTTTACTTGTGAACTGAAATAACTAATTTGTACTTACTTTAAAATAATTATTATACCGAATAGATGTTTCAAGTAACCTTTTACAAACACCATTTCACAAAAACCAAAACATTTTGAAAGAAATTAATTATAGTATGCCTCTCCATTTAGTGATCTGCCATAAATAATCAACGTAATAACATAATAGGTAATGCACTCACGATTCGAAAACATTTTCGGCATTGACACTAAACAGGATTCTTTAAAACCATCTGTTTACTATCTATCTTCTATCTATTTACATGGGACTGTCTATGCTTAAATTTGCGTACCGCGCATAGTTGTCAGATTTAAATTTGGATACCAAAATGTATTTTAATTTTTTGGTCAAACGGTTGCATTTAGAAAAAAATGTTATAAGAGTTTTTTGTTCTACATGGTGCCTTCTACCTATACCTTTAAGGAACGCACTATTTTCGGGGACACCCTGTATACGCAAGGTATACACCGCTGATATTATATAAGTGGTAAACTTTGTTTGTTTTCGTTCTATCTCACAGGAGACCCTTAAAAATTACATTTTACAATTTGAAAGGAAAACACGTAGTAAAGTAAAAAAAAGGGAGAATAGGGTCACCTCAGCATATATTTTGTATTCCTCATACGTACGAAAACAAAAGTATTGATGTACGATAAAAGTTGGAGAGAGCGGCATTGGCACTGCATATTATTTGTTGGTTTATGTGTCTCGACCTTGTTAAGAGTCGTATCGAAGGTTACATAATTGTGTCTGACTCTTCTGAAAGTTATATAAAATAAGGTAAAGGAAGAATATTATCAAAGTAAATCAATACAGCGTTTTTGGCAAAGAAGCTTCAAAAGGAGTTGGAGTTCTTTATAAAAGTTTACAATATTTATAGTACTATATATAAAAATTTCAATCTGGATAAGACTAACCCAGATAATAAATCACAAATGAGATTAACCTTATTTCACAACGGGAATGCACCTAATCTACAAGATTCATCAGCATTTTTTCTTCATTCTAAAATTTCTAGATATCATCTGTAATCCATCCTAGATTTTTTACCTAACTAGCTCAATTACTTGTTCTGCTTATACTGTATAGCACTGACTCTGCTTTTCACTAAGTGTTAACTTCCTTGTTTGGGCTACAATATACCACACAATCTTTATCGTACATTAACTCATCAGTTCCTGCTCCTCATTTCTTGAACTTCTGTCAACTCTAAATATTGTTAGCTTGCTGTCTCCGTTGGCTTCGATACTGTGCCAGGAGGATGGATTCATTCGGTTTTCCCACCAGAGCCTTTATTGGTCTGCCCATCGTTTTGAAAATCTTTCTCTTCATCTTCGGCCTTCTTTGCACTATCAATAGTTCCATAGTCCCTGTTGTTCTGGCTATGTGGCTAAAGTTATATAGGTATGCTCGATTTAGTGCTCGTTATACAGGGTGTTTCATTAATAATTGTCCATATAGTAACTGGCGGAACCTTAGCACAAAATACGAAGATTTAACATAAAACGCTTAAATAAAATGTGGTTCCTTACTGAGTTACAGGGTGTTTTATCTAAAAATTTAAAAACTACTTTTGCTCAGCATTTTAAAACTATTCAACGTATCCTTTTCATGCTTAGCAAAAAGTGCTACTACTATACACCCTACTAAATTATGATAAACAAATGTTTCTAGCTACTACCAGAGGCATACGACAGGGGATAGTGTTTGGTTAACCCTTCCCAAATTCTACGCCACTGACGAAATTGCTATTTTAGTGTAATTATTTGATTTTCCAATACTTTTATGTAAATAATATACTCTTAATTCATAACGATAAAATGATTAGTTTTCGAGATATTTGAAATTAAAAATAAAGCGACACAATACAATAATCAAAATAACCGTGTCGTTTCATTTTTAACTTCAAATATCTCGAAAATTAATGACTTTATCGTTACGAATGAAGGCTATATTATTTTCATAGAAAGCATTGGAGAATCCAAAAATTGAACTAAAATAGCAATTCCATCGGTGGTGTAGAATTTGGAAAGGGTCGACCATTCATTTTCCCCCGTCGTACGCCTCTAGTAATAGCCAGAAACGTTTGTTTAATATAATTTTAGTTTGTAGAGTACCTATACTTACTGACAAGTATGAAAAAGATACGTCGAATAGTTTTAAAATTTTGAGCAAAAATAGTTTTTAAATTTTTAGATAAAACACCCTGTAACTCAGTAAGGAACCACATTTTATTTAAGTGTTTCAGGTTAAATCTTCGTATTTTGTCCTAAAGTTTCTCCAGTTACTATATGGACAATTATTAATGAAACACCCTGTATAGGTATGCTTAGTTATAAATATAGGTATGCTCGTGTTGGTGTAAATTTGTCTTCCTCAGAGCCTCCTTGACAACAGTTAGACCTAGAAATAGTGCTATCGGAGGATGGAAAGAGACAGATTTAAATCAAAACGAAACCGTAGATTTTCTTATTTTACTAATGCCATACTCTGTATTAGAGTACACAGATTCGTTTTATACAGGTTCTCTGAACCGTAAATTGGAATATTTTCCTAACGGTGCCTTTTGGTATTGTCATACCTGGGTTAAACAGAGAACTTGAATCGACTCGAAATTCATGCTCGATTTACTTTTTTTAATAGTCACTCTTTTATATGAAGCTCTTATAGAATTGACAGGTTAGTTCTATGTTCTGTCTAAAACACGCATATAATTTTTCTGTACACCCAGATTTCGAAGTCTTATTACTTCCATCGTTTTTTTTAGAGTGCATGTTTTAGTCGTATGTAGAAATGGGAATAATAAGAGCATTGACCAACCTGAGCTTAGTGTTTCTTGTTATTGTTTGGTCTTTCCATATTATAGATAATTTAGTTATTGATAAAGTTCTTTAAATTTTGCAGGAGAAATATGGGCAATGTTTCGCTATTTGCTGCGTAAGATTAGTGATCCTCTTTTATAGAAAAGTGTTAAGATTACGAAAATACAGGAATAATATTCCTACGCCTAGAGAAAGCGGCATTGGTACTACATATTGTTTGTTGGTTTATGTGGCTCGACCTTGTTAAGAGTTGTATCGAAGTTTACATAATAATTGTGAATCACCAAATACATCTTCCGCTTTGGTTGATCATGTCAGCTTTCGATGGTAATCCATATTATAATAGGTACCAATATTTATTTAAACTTTAGCCTGATTATTGATATTTTTAAACGTTTGCTTCCGACCAGATATATCGTATATAGTATTCCACATTTTTTTGTGTTTCCACCAGCTTCATGAATTTTATTTTGATATAAGTCGTTTTTGTTTTTTTTTTGAATAAACTATTAAGCTTATTTCTATAATTTTTATAATCAACAGTAAGAGCGTAGGCGCAAATATTTGCGCATGTCCCTACTTTTTCTTTCTTTGCACAGCAAATTACGTGTAGTAAAATCCTCACTGGTATGGAGATGTAAACATTGGTTGACAATGGCATTGTCATGATTAATTTAGAGATGGTTTTGAATGTTCTTGGATAACCGTGATTTGTATAATCGCTTAAATTATTAATTCAGTTAATTAATATGATAATTTTTTCACTAACTATGTACTCAGTGATTACAATAATTTATATACTATACAATAAAAACTAATAATCTAGATAAGAGTAAAACTGATTTTTGTAATAATACATTGTTACTATGGAACGCTTAGATAAATTTTGAACAACAAAACACTTTGATCATAGAATTTATCCTGGTGTATTCTCTGCTTGGATCTTCCATTAATTATAAACAATAAATAACTTTTTATCAATTTCAGGTTTCAAATCAATTATTTATCAAATAAACCATCAATATTATTTAATAAATAACTCAAAATATTCCTGACGCCGTGTCAGTGTCAAATATTTAGTAACCTTGTTTGTCACTGTCTTGTCACCACATTCTGTTCAACTGAGTGCGTTGGATGGCAAAGATAGCGAATGTTCGATTTGGAAAATATCACCACAGGCATAGTGTCAATTTTTTTCGAATCCTGAACAAACTAGTTAATATTTTTGATTATTTTCATTTGAAAGCTGTATAATTATTTAAATAATCTTTATTTAAACAAATTAAAAATTTTTGTTATAACCAATAAATTAGTTTATTATAACAAAACAAAAGCAAGTTTGACATTTATAATTCGTTAGTTAGATGGCTCTACTCGAGTTACTTGGGAACAAAAAAATGAATGAAGAAAATAGCTCCATGGGAAGCCGAGAAAATGCATTTTTTTAACGTATACCGATTTTGAACTTTCAGATTACATTTTCTCCAACCTAATTTTTGATTGAAATTTTGCTATTTTTGGCAATTTTCACTAGTAATATCGATAGTTTTTAAATAATGAGTATATGTTATGAGTATTTTAAATATATGAAAATTGGTGTGGAGAAAGAGGACAAAAATAAATAAAAAGGTGATGGTTCAAAAATTATGATCCTATTGTTTATATCTTTGCCGTAAATGCCGGTCAAATTTGACCGATTGTATCTCAAGAACCACTCATGACAATTAAACGTTTTTACTTTTAAAAGAAGCGTCCTTCCGCTTTGTTTCCAATACCGTTTTTATGATTTAATTTAATTTACTATTTCCCGAGATGTTCTAATTGTTTTTAAGTCAAAAGTCGCTTAAATAGTTCAATTTCAATTCTGTAAAGTACATTAGATAGGTACAGTGTCTTTTTATACAAAAATCATAGTTATTCTTATGTGTCACAATTATTATTGTGGGTATTATCGCGATCGTAAATTTTGGAATTAACAATTCAATTGTCGTTAACTGTTCATTCAATTTCGATCGGCTTCTGGAATTATAATCTATACGAAAGGAGCTTTTGCATTGCCAAGATATTTAATTATTGATAAACAATTACTTATCTAAAATTTTAGTTGATAATTAAAGATTCTGTTGGAAATACTTTCGTCAAAGTAAATCGGGAAAAACACGACTCTGTGCAGAACTTAATTACGGTGAATTTTTATTTGAGTGTTTTTGGTGTCAAGTTAAAATCTTTGGAGTTACAGGCAAGAATTGAAAAAAACACGATTTTCGGGCACCATTTTGTTTATAAAAAAAGTAGCACACGATCTGCGGACTTGCCATACATATTTATATTATTAACCCGGGAGTAGTCGCGCTCACTTCTGTAACGTCGATAGTCGCGTGTGAGATTCTATCTCAAAATACGAATTTAAAACAAATTTTCATTTTGTACTATTTTTATCTACTTTTTATATTGAAAATATATATTTCTAACAATTTTACAATTTTAAAAACCTGTGTTAGCGGCCACCTGCCAACATCGGCCACCTGCCAACATCGGCCACCTGTCCTAACGGCCAGTTTAAAAATTTCCCAAACCAATTATATGTAGACTACAAAAACTGGCAATACCGTCCACCTTTCTATATCGGCCAATAGTTCTTTCATTTTTAGTGGCCGTTACTGACAAATTTTACTGTACAGTAAAACCTGTGTTAACGGCCACCTGCCAACATCGGCCACCTGTCCTAACGACCAGTTTAAAAATTTCCCAAACCAATTATATGTAGACTACAAAAACTGGCAATAGCGGCCACCTTTCTATATCGGCCAATAGTTCTTTCATTTTTAGTGGCCGTTACTGACAGGTTTTACTGTATTACGAAAAAGGATGAAATGTGAGATTCTATCTAACGGCGCGACTACTCGCGGGTTAAAGCTAATTGACTCTCCCCAAAGCCATAAATTCCACAAAAAGAAGAAGAAAAAAAATTCCTACGCATTACTACACCCTTCCTCGAGGCACTTACGAAATTTTTTCAAAATTGCAAAATTTTTCATCAAGTTATAGCGAAAAAGGATAAAAATTGAGATTCTATCTCACCGCGCGACTACTCACTAATATATACAATATAAGATTCAATTCCAGCAATGAAATTGCTTTTAAATAACTTTTCCCAAAAATGGCCTATTCTCCGATAATCTGCCCAGACTAAACACACAAAAGGGAACGACAAATTAAAGCTATAAAAATATTAAAATTATTTTAATAGCGTAATTGAAAATTAAAATGCTAATTTCTACGTTCTTTAAAGAACCATTTCAGCGTCACACAATCGGTCTTTTCTAAATAAACTGAAACCGGCAACGCTCAAAGTAAATGAAATCTGCGATAGGAAAACCGACAAAGAAATGATCCACTGCATAAAGAGAATAGTTAAATCTCATTCAAAATTGAGAATCAGCTCGACAACCAGCAGAATTAGCTAAATAGCTTTTCTCGGTAACGAAGCTTAAGAAATCAGTGGCGTGTGTTGGAACGCACTCGAGTTGAATAATCCGTGGACAAGATTCTTCCTGGCCGTGCGAGAGAATTCGAGTTCAGTCTCTAACGGGTTGAGCATTTTAAATATAATGAAAAATCAGTAAAATGCAGAATGGACAATGGTGGTCAAAGCTAATGCTAAAATAGAGTATACTAATAGTACATTCTTTCACGGTTTTTTGCTGTAAATTTAAAAAAACCAATTAGATTAACATAAAATTTGGCGTACGCATAGCTAACATGTCAAAGAAAAAAAGTGATATGGTGCCAATGTGTGCTTTTGCCCTGGGGGTGAGTTTAACCCCATCTCGGGGGTGAAAAAATGTATTGCCAAGATAAGTCCCGAAATGGATAAACTGACTAATTTTAAGCAACTTTTGTTCTTTAGAGTTTTTTCACCAAATCAATACTTTTCGAGTTATTTGCAAGTGAATATGTTTATTTTTGAACAAAATAACCACGTTTATATACGGTTTTTCGCAAATAACTCAAAACGTAAGCATTTTGTTGAAAAAAATATTCTTATTAAAACTATAGTCTATAAAAAAGTGAAAAAACCAGTGTATATATTAGGTCTCTTTGCCAAGCAAAAGCAGAGTTATAGCTAATGAAAAATAGGTTCATATTCCAAAAATTCCAAATATAATAATTTAATGTGAAATATCCAATTTCTGAGAGTTCATTCTGAGCATTCTTGAGAAAAAATATTTCAACTTTTTTAAAGTGTTTAAAAAAGCTTTATTTCTGTTTTTATAAAACAGAAAAACACTTTTTGTTTTGGTAAAAAAAAAATCAGGAAGATCACCACCCAATTAGCAACTTAAATGAAATTAATAGTTACCGCTTCACAAGTTACTTTACTTCTCTTTATATGATCTGTAAGTTTTATCGATTCAAAGTGCTTGTTTTTGAAAAAATTTGGTTTTAAAATAAAATTTTTCAAAAAATTTTTTTTTCAAAATAACTTTCACCCCAGCTACTAATTTTTTTGAGGTCAATAATCCCAGCGATTTTACGTTTGGACAAACGGCATAAGTTTCCATGCTTATATACCAACGGCCGTACGTTGTACGTCATAGGAACGAACCTACACTGAAAAATGTATTAACTTGTACAAAAAAAGGCATTTTCTATTAAAATGCATGATGCCGTTGAGTGAAAAGTATAAAGAGACGCAACCAAATGTACTAATTTGTGCCAAATTTTTCTCACGGATAGATGGCACCTGTACAGGATTCTCCAGGATTTCCCACACTTTTTACTTATTTGGATTAGAGATTCAGTGGCGTATTGTTTTATAATAGTATGATACAATTGATTCAAAAGATGGCATAACACAGACATCCAAAGTGAAAGTTATCCTCCAACACCTAATTGTTCTATATGATCCATATAATTTTCAGGAAAAAGTCACACTATTTTGAGCGTCGGGTTTGGGGGGCGGGAGAGAGGAGGGAGAAATCGGTAAATTCGTAGTTTTTTAGGCTTTTCGTCAATATTTCTATAACTATGCGGTTTAGCATGAACAACCTTCTATACAAAAATGTTCCATATTAAATTTGAAATAAAAAAGGCTCTATGCATAATCCTTCTAAAATGAACAGTTCCAAAGTTACGGAGGTAGTATGGTATAATTATTGGTCCAAAAAGAGGCCAAACCCAGACATCCAAAGTAAAAGTTTTCCTCCAACACCAAATTGTTCTATATGGTCCAGATATTGTTCAGTAAAAAGTTACAACATTTTGAGCGTCCGGTTGAGGGGGGGGAGGAGGATGGGGGAGAAGTCGGTAAATTAGTAGTTTTTTTACGTTTTCGTTAATATTTCTAAAACTACGCTTTAGCGTAAACAATGTTCTATACAAAAATGTTCTACATAAATTTTAAAACAAAAAAGATCCTATGCATAATTGTTATAAAATCAACGGTTCCAGAGTTACGGAGGGTGAAAAGTGGAGGTTTTCGATACTTTTTATATTTTTTTGGCAATTGATGATGATTTTAGGTGGTGAGGTTGACGTTTCTTCAAGGGCTTATCACCATCGGCCACTGAAATTGCAAATTTTATTTACAAAACAAAATCGTGTTAAAGAAAATTCCTTTCATCAGTAATAATATTATAAATTGCCCAAAAAATATAAAAAGTATCGAAAACCTCCACTTTTCACCCTCCGTAACTCTGGAAACCCTGATTTTATAAAAATTATGAATAGGACCTTTTTTGTTTTATATTTTATGTAGAACATGTTTATATAGAACATTGTATACGCTAAAGCATAATTTTAGAAATATTGACGAAAAACGTAAAAAACTACTAATTTACCGACTTCTCCCCATCTCACCCCAAACCGGACGCTCAAAATGATGTAACTTTTTACTGAACAATATCAGGGGTCTAAAAATAACACAGAAAGGGAAATACAGTTTTTTTTATTGATATGATACATAATTTATTTTATTTGACATTTACAAAACATGATTATAATTATTAAAACAGTTTGGCATGCACAAGGCAGGTTTAGTAGGGCACAAATGGCAAAAGTATCTAGTATCGCGTCGTATTCTATTTGAAAAACACATAACGCATCTTCGTTGTGGACGCTGACGACGAGCAGTAGGTAGAAATGTCGAAGGAGTATGAACGACAGGTCCGTCTGAACGACAATTCTTTCTGAAAGGGATAATCTAGCATTAGCAATATCGTCAGGAAGAGTAAACTGCTGCTGACCTTGACCAGTATAAATTTCAAAGCTGTACATGTATCCATCTGAGGAACAAAGGCTAAAAACTTTTACTCCGAATCTGGACCGCTTTGATTTAATATATTGCCGAAAATGTAAACGGCCTTTGTACAACATCAATGATTCTTCGACTACAACATTCTTCTTTGGTTGGTAGTTATGTTGAAATAGTCTTTCTAAACGTTCTAGAAATGGTCTAATACGGCATAATCTATCATTTGCTTGTAGGTTATTTGGATCAGCAAATCGTAAAAATTTTAAAATTGATAAAAATCGGTTTCGACTGAGACCTTTCTCTCGAAACCACGGAGTATTTAGATTAGCGCGCGTACTCCAATACATTGATATCTGCGCTTTTTTATTTAAACCCATATTTAGGATATATCCAAAAAAATTTTCATTTCTTCTACTGTTACATCGCGCCATTGTAGTCCATGAATTTTAAAATTGACTTCCGGATGATTTGCAAAATATAATTGTGCTTTAGAATTTGTGCATTGCACAATAAAATGAAACAAGTCAACTGGTAAAAAGGCATCTACACACCTTGTAAAAGATACATCTTCGTCAGGAAACACATCTGGATTTGGACCTGGAATCCCAAGGAATTCTGGCACATTATCAGGTCGAATATCTCCAAATGGATCACCTATCATATTCCACGCTGGTGGATTGTTACCAACAGATGAAGCATCACTATTGTCTGATAAAAACTCATCATCACTACTATCAAAATATTCACTTTCAGTGCCGGACGTAATATTGTCGAACAAAAAATCGGGGTCTGAATCACTGTCACTCATGATGAGAAATAGATTTCGAGATAATATAAAATAATTTCAAAGAAGACTGCACTTCGAACTACCGTTTGAAACTAAATCGAAAACTAATATCTTTGCGATTTCATTTATTTATTTTAACCATAAGTAGCCTATCAGCAGAGACACATAAACTTTCCTCCGGATTATTAATTTAATCCTCAAGAAACTGTGTACCTGCAAAATATACATTCTTATCTGAAACTAATTCAGTGTTTACCTGTTGGAAAGTTTATTTACTTTTATTCAAATTTTGGGTAAATATACCTGAAATCTAATGACACAGTATTTATCAATCATAAAATAGGTTTTCGAAAAAAGTACTAATTCTGGTTAAATATTACTAAATATAACGGTCTTTTCTACCTGTCTAATCTTTGGACAAAATTGTTTGTTTGAAAAGGGGTCGACCCACGATATACTAAACTGTGACTGAACTAAATAATTGAAGACAGATACTAATTTTCAATACTGATTTACAGTGGAACCCTGATAAGTCGGCCTCCGATAACCCGGAAGTCCGGCTAACCTGGATCGATTTTCATCAGATAAAATAAAAATGTTTTCACTTTGACTGAGTTTTTTTACCAAGAAATAAACAATAATGTATACAACTGTAAGTAATTTAGATGTACTGGACATAATTATTTCATTTTTTTGGCAATTATAATTAAGTTTATCTATAAGAGTACCGTATTTTATTAATTTTTACCATATTCTCCGGCTAACCCGGATTTTCAATAACCCGGATCGGCCGCGGTCCCGATTAATCCGGCTTATCGAGGTTCCACAGTATTTATTTATTTATTTTGAAACGTTTTTTTCAGTGTAAGCAAAAAATCCAAATAAAAACAGTTCAAACGTAATAAAATAAATTTGACGTACGTCGTACGTCCTGAAGTATAGTAAGTGGACGTACGTAGTACGTCCACTGGTGCTGAAAGAGTTTTGTTAGAGATACCAAAAATCTTATACAATAAAAAAAGTCTGCTTTACTTTTCTGAATATTTTGTATTCTTTTGTTTTTCTGTAAGACAAAAATTGGTTAAGATTCGGTGTTTCTAAATTTGCCTAAACTCGTTATTAGTTACTCGTTCAAGCCCTTTTAACTACAGCTCTTTCAAAAATAAGCACTTTGAACCGATTAAACTTACAGATCATATGATAAATACATATGCGAGTAAAAAACTCGTAAAGTGGTAACAATTAAGTTCATTTGAAATGCTAATTAGGGGGTGATTTTCCCGATTTCTTACCAAAAAAAAAGGGACCAACTTTATTTTGAGCGTAACTTGTTTTTTTTATGTTAACATTAAAAAAAAACAAAAATAAGCATTTTTTAAACACTTTAACAAAGATAAAATGAGTTTTCCCCAAATAAGTGCTTCGTTTTTTGGTTATGGCACGTTAAAATATTAAATTTGGAATTTGACGAGTATGAACCTATTTTTCATTAGCTATAACTCTGCTTCTGCTAGGTATAGTGACCTAATATATACACAATGTTTTTCACTTTTTTACGTACTATATTTTTGATAAGAATTTTTTTTTTCGACCAAATACTTACTTTCATCTGGAGGGTCAGGTACTTATCAATATAGAACAAGTTATGGAGTTTAAATATCTAGGCATCACACTATCTAGCTACGAAAAGCTCGAAACAGAACTGGAAGATCAAGTGAATAAAGAAAACAGAGCCGCAGGAATGAAACAATATGGAGACATAAAAATATCGTAAAGAAGTGAAAGGTAGAATTTGAAGAAAACAGTCATTAGACCAATATGACATACGCAGCAGAAACATGACCTGATACAGAAAGAAAAAAAGAATGCTAGAAACGGCAGAGATGAAAATCCTTCGAAAAATCGATGGTAAGACACTATGGGATAGAGCTAGAACTGCAGATATACGACGGAGATGCAAGGTAGACAACATTATTAACTGGGTAAAAAACAGAAAAGTCGAACGGAACGACCACATAAGCCGAATGACAACAGATAGAGTAAGTAAGGACGGCGAGAGACGGTTCCCCAATAGGAAGATGATAAGTGGGAAGACCAAGAAAACTATGGAATGACAACTTACTGGAGGCATATTGAAAAATAGACAGAGTCATGTCTACACAAAATGAAGAAGAAGAAGAAGAAGAAGAAGAAAAAAAAAATAAGAAGAAAAAGAAGAAGAAGGCATGTTACCCTGTTAGTCCTCATGTTATCTGATCCAAAACTAATGAGAAGAAATAAAAACTAATTACCGAGCTTTGGTACAATCCTACTTTCACATGACATTTATCAGTAGAGAGCGGAATATATGCAACACAACATTACCAAAATATGCGCATATATATGCATTACTTTTACTACAAATATGCAGGTATTTTTTCTAAATTTGTCTAAATATGCAAATGCATATTAAAAATACTCAAAAATAAAACAATATATTAAATATAAACATTTATGTTTAAAAAATCCAACCTACATTTATGTTTAATACATATTTATTTTTCACATAAAAACAAATGAAATGACACACAAAAACTGATATTATAATTAAATTAAGAATCTAAATTATAGTATGAATTTATAATCAAATATTTTTCAAAATTTTCAACTAGCAACTTTTGCCTTCTATCACTAAAAATGTGTTTGGGCACAGAAAAAGTTCGTTCTACATCTACTGATATTATAGGACAATATTTTAATTTAGGCAGTAAACTAATTTGCCAAGTCGTAAGATCTTCAGAAAAGTTGCCTTCAAAAATACGTACAACTTTCCTCAAACAATCGAAGCCCTCATTTTTTTCTAAAACATTTTTTAATTTATTTCTAATTGTAATCCCTGTATTTCCGGGAATTTTTTGACAATGAGCAGAAAAAGTGTTAACAAGATTAACCGAATCACTTAATTGTAAATTCCTTTAAAAATTCCTCATTTAAAAAATGAAATGTGAAAATGAATGTAACTTACGATTTTGGAACAGGCCTTGCAAAATACTTTGTCTCCACTTAGCTTTAACTCGGGAAAACACTTTATCCAAGCACTTTTTTGAATGGTAGACATATTTAAATTTAATATATACCAATCACTTCAAAAACACTAAATACGATACAACGTTTACTTTAAACAAATATTGGCCGGAAACTGACAAAATAAATATTAGACCCTTAAAAGCAAGTAGGTACCTACGACTTGCTACGCTAATAAAATAATATTTTTCTGGGAACACCCATAATTGTTAAATTCGGGTAGTGATGGGAAAGTCCAGATAGATAATAATAAGCCATAGATAGATAAATAACGAGCTCGTTCATATCGAAGTTGTAAAATTCCAACTAAGAGAGGAAAATTTTAAACTTTTATATAATTTATTTTTAAAATATGCAAAATAAATCGTGTTTAGCTTAAATATGCAATGTTGTGTTTGTTGTCTGAAAATATGCAATATATGCATCTATATGCACTTTGCATATATTCCGCTCTCTATTTATCAGTCTTCCCCACACTTGTCCTACCACTAGTTGTTACTCTCAAGTACATGTCCCAAAACCTTCACAGTCTTCTTCCTGTAGTTTCTTTTTCCTATAGGAGGATGGCTATCATCACAGCTATCCGTACCTTAATGGCGGCTTGACTGAAAAGATCTTCTTCTTCTTCTTTTTATGGTCTATAATGCTTTGGCGAATTTTCCTAAAGTCAGACTAATCTGATTCAAATATTTTGTTTTCTTTTAGCTACATTTGGCTATATGTTGAAGAGCTTTCTTGCTGCACTTTTGACTTCCATACAATTGACACATAAATATTTATTGGTATAGTTGTTCCATTTTATCTTTGCCCAAACGGCATGATTCATTTTCAAATAAATTAAATCAAAACATTTAGTGAAACGTACGTCGATGTGTAATATTATCATATATTATTGATGTACAGTTAACGTAATACGAGGCTACTTAGGAAATGGCTATTATCGCGGTGGACGTATTTTATAAAGTTATTTTATTAAAGTGTTTAATCTTTTGTGTCTATTGAGGAGATTGAATGACTCAATATTTAACAGCTTGAAAATCATACCGACTATTACTAGTATAAAGATAAATACAGAACGGTAATATATAAAAAAAACAAAAAGTTAAACAGTAGTCTGGAAAATAAACAAATAAATTTCCATTCGACAGAACTATAGTCACACTCATGTAGTATAATGACAATTTGTAGGTTAAAAAATATTACTTGTGACATTTGCGTAAAAAATTGGGCAACAGTCAGTCGTTCTCACAATTATGCTTGAAAATTAAAAGTAAAATGACATACACAAATATTAAAAGATAAAGAATTTAAAAAACCAAATAAATAATTACACTTTTTTAAAAGTGAACCTTTTATAATAAAACGTTTTCATTATTTGTAGGACCTAACATAAAATTATAAACTCATATAAATTAAAGAAAATATTTAAAATGGTATATATTTAATATTAATATAAATATAATAGTTAACTTATACAATATGAATTTTTAGTACAATAACTTTTAATTATTTATTCAAAAAATTAAAAAAAGATCCGCAGCAGCCGGGTTTCGAACTCGGGACCTCTCAATCAGCAGTCCAATGCTCTACCACGGAGCCACCATCAATTTGTAGATATCGATTTATTAACGTCCTTTAAAATGGAATCTAAATGTCATTGGATTAGTCACATTTTTAAAATAGTTTGAAATTAAAAAAAATTGATTTATCCATATAATAACAGTTAAACATTGCATTATACGCTAGTTCTGAGCAATTCTGAAAATTTCAGGTATCTAGGTAGCCTAAAACTATTTTTAAAATGGATTACAAAATTTGCGGACATAGTGACATGGTTACAAAGACCAAGCCAAGTATACAGGGTGAGGCAGATAAAGGGCCTATTAGAAATATCTCGAGAACTAAAGGAAAGAAAATCATGAAAACTGGAATACAGGGGTTTTGAGGTGTGAACTATTTAATGAAAAGAATTTGGTCTCTTTTCTACTTCCGGTTATACCGGAAGTTGATTGTAACTTCGTTTTTTTTAAATGGGACACCCTGTATATTTTTACATTTTCGGACTCACCTCGATTTATTCTTTCTTAAAATGTAATGTTTTGTAATATTATATAGGGTAGGTTAAACTATAATTACGTTTTCTTATTAATTTCGTAGCAACATTCACACCCTGTAGGATTGTAGTAGTTTGACATAATAAACTCTATTTATATTCAAATGATTTTTAGTATAGTCTACTATTGTTAAAAATTATTGGTATATTTAAATTTTTCATTTTAGTATACAGGGTTGGTCGAAACTCGGAATGAGTATTCTCTGAGTTTTCTTAAATGGAACACCCTGTATTTTAGTATTGCAATGAAATGTTATTTTATGGTACTTTTTAATTTCCTAAGCATTCCCTATACCTAACTGCTTTAATTTGTGAGTTAGTGGTGATTCAAGCCAAAATTCAAGCCAAACATTAATTGCTACACAAAGTACGTGAAATTGTATTAGGTTGGCCGTGAAAATATTCGATCACAAATAATTTTTTGGAAAAAAATACATATTAATCTAGACTAATACTTAAAATTGCCAATAATGGTTGATCTATCAAAATACCATCGAAGTTAAGATTGTTGGTTCGATTAACAATTAAGCACAAATTAAAGCAGTTAGGTATAGGGAATGCGTAAGAAGTAAAAAAGTGCCATGAAATATTATTTCATTACAATACTAAAATATAGGGTGTTCCATTTAATAAAACTCAGAAAATACTCATTCCGAGTTTCGACCCACCCCGTGTACTAAAATTAAAAATTCAGCTATACTAATCATTGTTAACAATAGTAGACTATGTATATTAAAAATTATTTAAACATAAATAGAGTTTATTATGTCAAACTACTACAATCCTACAGGGTGTGGATATTGCTACGATATTAATAAGAAAACGTAATTATCTTTTAACCTACCCTGTATAATGTTACAAAACCTCATATTTTAAGAAAGAAGAAATCGAGGAGAATCCAAAAATGTAAAAATTTAAAAGGTGTCCTATTTAATAAAACGAAGCAATAAGCAATTTCCGGTATAACCGGAAGTACCAAATAGATGAAAATATTTTCATTAAATAGATCAGTCTTCAAAACCCCCTTATTCCATTTTTCGTAATTCAGTTGCCTTTAGTTCTCGAGATATTTCTAATAAGCCCTTTATCTGCATCACCCTATATAAAAACGTTTTAACAATAAATGCAAATAAACAGCACAACAAATGCGCTATTGTCACTGTCAAGGAAAATGATAAACGTCAAAATTCATGGTAAACAAGGTATGAAAGACAAGTCTTATTGTTTATCCATATTTAGCTTATTGTGGTTTCTACGGACAAGCGGCTTAATTTTGCGATACTAGTTTCTGTGAGTAAAAAAGAGACCTAGTATAAAAAGTAATTCGTGAATAATTTCATGCATGGGCAAAAATGAAGTAGAAGAACTATTATATTAGTGACCTTTTATAAATCTAATATTATTATACCTGGTTTAAATCCTACATTTTTCCATGAATGCATTTAGATACTATTAAAGTAGTCACCGGTCTCTTGGATTTTCGTTTCTGTAGAAAATCTTGCTCTATATGCATACTATCTCTGATGTATCGTTCGGGGAAAAGAGCAAGTACCTATACGAAACCGGTCGTCCAAGATAAAATAAATTGATAGGAAATATTTCATTTATTTCTTTTACCTGAAGATAAAATATTATTTTATTTTAACAGACAACTACACATATTTTCTGTTTTTAAATTTTTTTCAATAAAGCTCTTCTTATTCTAGTTTTTTAACCTCATCTACTTCCCATACTGAAAATCTGTTTGGACTTATTTTGTTAGTATATTTTCTGAGAATTGTCAAGTGCGAAAGAGTACCTACGTAACTAAGAATCGATAATAAAAAAATATGAAAAATATATTTTTAAGAAATGCTTTTCTTTAGTTACGAGTGACTAAAATTAAACATAAAAAAATCAACCAAAAAGCAAAAAACAAAAAAAAAATTGAAAAAATCTAACATTTGCCAAAGAAAAGCGTGGCGCATCTTCATCGAATAAACGGTTTTCGCACCACGCTTTTAACGAATGTGTTAGATTTTTAAATTTTTTTTATTTTTTGCATTTTAGTTGATTTTTTTTATATGTTTAATTTTAGTCACTCGTAACTAAAGAAAAGCGTTTCTTAAAACTATTTTTTTCATATTTTTTATTTTTTTCTTTTTAGTCTTACACTTTTTAAACATTAAAATATATCGTCATGTTTATTAAAATATATATAAAACATAAGATGTACAAAGATGAAAAGTAGTCGGAATCGGCAAAAAACTTGAAATTTTATTGTTTATTTATGAAGCATAACGTAAACAATTAACGTAAAAAGTGAAATTATGTATAGTTCGTATAATTAGCTACAATCTGTAAAAGTTTCAAGTTTCTTCATTGTAAAAAACAAGAGAATTGAAGCATTTTCCGTTAAAATCGTTTTTTTTTATTTAAACAATGAATAAACAAAAAAAAATTATTGACTATTCGTGTATTGTTCCCGCGAATACAAATGTCTGCAAATTTTTAGTCATTTGCATTGAAGAAAAGGCAGTCAAATTAACGTCCAAAAATTTGACCCAAACGATTGAACTAAAGAAAAGCGTTTAATTAATTAATACGACAAAACGAATTCTAATGTTAATTGTAGCACAAAACGTCTCTACCGGTGGTTTTTCTAAGACTACGATAAAAACACGAATTTTTTGAAGTTTTGGTTGAAGTTTTGTTTCGTATCGTATTGAAATTTGACACGAATAAACGCCGAATTATATATAAACGTTCAAATATATGAGCGTTCAAAATTTGAAACTTTATTGTTTATTTATGAAGCATAACGTAAAAAATTAACGTGTAAAGTGAAATTATGTATAGTTCATATCATTAGCTACAATCCGTAAAAGTTTCAAGTTTCTACATTGTAAAAAACAAGTGAATTTAAGCATTTTCCATTAAAATCGTTTTTTTTTATTTAAACTATTAATAACCATAAATTTTTTTATTGACTATTCGTGTATTGTTCCCGCGAATAAATTTTCTTTCATTTGAAATGAAGAAAAGTCAATCCAATTAACGTCTAAAGATTTGATGCAAACTATTGAAGTAAAGAAAAGCCTTTAAAAAGTGGACTTAGCCTGTTTAAGCAGTAAGCAGACGAAATATTTGTTTTATACATTAAATAGTAAATATATTATGTGAAATAAATTCATCATTTTTACAAGTAGGTACGCCTCTGAAAAATACAATCATGACAGCCGTTCCGAAAATATGAGAGACGCTGGCGTTCAGCATCTATCCTATCTGCACGTCGTCAGCGTCCGAACTAAACTAGATTTAGTATATTTTCGAGTCTGGTCGAGCAGTTTCAGCGATATAACAATTTAGGCGGTAGTTTCTCTAAATAAATTACTTAATTTGCTGGATCGGGTATTGATTGGGATTTATTTTCTGGATGTGTAGTTAGCTGAAAAGATTATAACGGGTAACGTCGATTTATAGAGATGCTCATACTTAATTTAGAACAGGATGGGAAACACGTAAACTGGAATGCAATCGAAATGATCAAATATTTTATTATTGAGTTTAAGAAAAAGGTTGTTATTAGATATACTGGTGGTTTGATAAGTTTTCTTTGAAACGAAAAACATGTGTTCCAGAAAATTCTTCTATTTTTATTTGATATAGTCTTCTTTTAGCTCAATACACCAAATCCAGCGATTTTCAACTTGTCGTCCGACTAATACGATTCTGGAAACTCTAAAAAACAGGAGTTTGTGTCATCAATTATCTGTTCGTTACAACTGAATTATTTTCTTATGACTTTTGACACATCTCTTCCGATTTGACGACATATAGGTCTGGATCCCGCTTATGAAAAAAAAGTTGATTAATAGCAAGCTAAAAATTTGTTAATAACTTAAGGGTGTCTAGTCGGATAAACTTTGATATATGGGAACACTGGAACAGGGGCAGTTTTAATTGGGGAACAGGTTAAAAATTTGGAACGTTCAGACCACGAAAACGGCACATTTATTTTGTCCGGCAGAACAGACTTAAACTCTCCGAACAGAGATTAAACTCTCATGCAAAAATCAGACTGCTATTTATCACCTGTCATAATTCCTGTCATTTGACATATTCTACATGTTCCACTCATTAAAACGCCCATTTGGTGATAAATAGCAGTCTGATTTTTGCATGAGAGTTTAATCTTTGTTCGGAGAGTTTAAGTCTGTTCTGTCGGACAAAATACATGTGCCGTTTTCGTGGTCTGACCATTCCAAATTTTTAACATGTTCCACAATTAAAACTTCCCCTGTTTCAGTGTTCCCATATATCAAAGTTTGTACGACTAGACACCCTTAAGCTATTAACAAATTTTCAGCTTGCTATTAATCAACTTTTTTTTCATACGCGGGATCCAGACCTAATAATAATCGGACGGAGGCCGATTATTATTATTAAAGACTATTTTAAAAGAAGCTAACCCAAAGTTATAACTTTTCTGTTAAATTGCTTTTTAAACTCCTTTGTTGTGTTATAGTTATTGTGTTATCTCTAATTTACTAACCTTCACCAATACCATTAAATTCAAAGAAACAGTATTGCATATTGCCATGAGCAAGACCACATTCAATACTAAGAAATGTGCTGGCAAATGCACTAGTATCCTATATGCACGCCAAAAGTGAAGAAAGAAGAAGAAAAACTTTGTATTTTATTATGACAACGCTTGTCATTTAAGATTCGTGTGTGGTTTCGCCAGTTTTCGCTCATAGTCGGAGATATAGAAGCGGATTTTGGGCGTGATAAGTAATATGAAAAAACTCTACGGGGATATGTTGAATTAGTTGTGTACATGACTTTCACCAACGACCGGAAACCAGAGTGGGGGCCGAGGGTAGTTATAAGGGGTCAAAGTCGCGGTTTTTACTATTTTTTTGTGACGCTCATGACCGAGTGCACCAAAATTTGGGAATAAGTAGGTCATGACGTAACTAAGTAAAATCTCTAGGAACGGAATGCTGCGTGCCTGACAAATGGGTGGGGGTAGGGGTGAATATAAAAAATATAAGGGGTTTTTTGCGACGTTAATGATTGAGATAGTGGACCAAAATTTGGGAATAAGTAGACCAAGACATAACTAAGTAAAATCCCCAGAGGCGGAAACCAGAGTAGGGGACGAGGGTCGTTAAAAGGGTCAAAGACGCCGTTGTTATTATTTTTTTTTGTGACGCTCATGATCGAGATTGTGCACCAAAATTTGGAAATAAGTAGGTCATGACGTAACTAAGTAAAATCTCCAGGGGTGGCATGCTGCGTGGTCGACAAAGGGGTGGGGCAGGGGTGAATATAAAAAATATAAGGAGTTTTTTGCGACGTTTGTGATTGGGAGAGTGCACCAAAATTTGGGAATTAGTAGACCATGACATAACTAAGTAAAATCCTCAGAGCCGGAAACCCGAGGTGGGGGACCGGGGTAGTTATAAAGGGTCAAATTCGCCGTTTTTATTATTATTTTTTTTTGTGACGCTCATGATCGAGATAGTGCACAAAAATTTGGGAATAAGTAGGTCATGAGGTAGCTAAGTACAATCTCCAGGGGTGGAACGCTGCGTGGCCGATAAAGGGGTGGGGGTAGGTGTGAATAGAAAAAGATAAGGGTTTTTTGCGACGTGCTAGATTGAGATAGTGCACCAAAATTTTGGAATAAGTAGACCATGCTAAGTAAAATCCCAGAGCCGGAAACCAGAGTTGGAGATGAGGGTAGTTTTAAGGGGTCAAAGTCGCAGTGTGTATTATTTTTTATTGTGAAACGGCACAACATTTGTCCCCCACGCAGCGTTCCGCCCCTGGAGATTTTACTAGTATTGTCATGATTTTTAGTATTGTCATGATCTACTTATTCCCAAATTTTGGTGCACTATCTCCATCATGAGCGCCAAAAAAAAAAAATAATAAAAACCACTCTGCTTTCCGCCTCTGGGGATATTACTTAGTTATGTCATGGTCTACTTATTCCCAAATTTTGGTGCACTATCTCAATCTAGCGCGTCGCAAGAAACCCCTTATATTTTTTATATTCACACCTACCCCCACCCCTTTATCGGCCACGCATCGTTCCACCCCTGGAGATTGTACTTAGCTACCGCATGACCTACTTATTCCCAAATTTTGGTGCACTATCTCGATCATGAGCGTCACAAAAAAACTAATAAAAACCGGGATTTTGACCCCTTATAACTACCTTCCTCCCCCACTCTGGTTTCCGGCTCTGGGGATTTTACTTATTTATGTCATGGTCTACTTATACCCAAATTTTGGTGCACTATCTTAATCATGAACGTCGCAAAAACCCCTTACATTTTTTTATATTCACCCCTGCCCCACCCCTTTGTCGGCCACGTAGCGTTCCACTCCTGGAGATTTTACTTAGTTACGTCATGACCTACTTATTCCTAAATTTTGGTGGACTATCTCGATCATCAGCGTAACAAAAAAAATTATAAAAAACGGGACTTTAACCCCTTATAACAAACTATCTTCCTCCCCCACTCTGGTTTCCGGCTCTGGGTATTTTACTTATTTATGTCATGATCTACTTATACCCAAATTTTGATGCACTATCTCAATCACGAACGTCGCAAAAAACCCTTTTTTTTATATTCACTCCTACCCCCACCCCTTTGTCGGCCACGCAGCGTTGCACCCCTAGAGATTTTACTTAGGTACGTCATGACCACAGTATAAAGAGGGACAGTAGAACCACTCTCCGAAAAATTGGAAGTAAAATCTGTAGTCGCGCAAGGCGACCGCGCAATGTTCTTAGTCGCTTTTGCCCCACTCTTGCATTGCTAGTCGCATAGGAACGTACGGATTTTAACAGGGAACACCCGCATCCACCAGTGGTGAATTACCAATTGCGTACTGCCGGTATTACTTCTTGAGATCAAAGCGCCGACAGAGGAGTGGTTTTACTGTGGAACCTCTATATACTGTGGTGTGGTCATGTCCTACTTATTCCCAAATTTTGGTGCACTCTCTCGATCATGAGCGTCTTAAAAAAATAATAAAAACCATGACTTTGACCCCTTATAACTACCCTCGGCGCCCACTCTGGTTTCCGGCCGTTAGTGAAAGTCATGTACACAACTAATTCAACATATCCCCGTATAGTTTTTCCATATTACTTATCACGCGCAAAATCCGCTCCCAGCTCTTAGACTATCAGTTTTTAGTTTTTCAATTCCAAGAAATGGAATTCAGCAGTGAAAGTGAAGCCGAAATAATTCCAGATGAGATTAGGGAAACTGCTAAAGCCGCTATTTATGAATTATTGCCGGTAAAGTCAATAAAGAGGTATGAATTGGTCTACGATTTATTTCAAAAATGGTGCAATGATAAAAATGTACATACATTATAAATGAAGAAGTCATTCTTGAATATCTAATGGAAAAATATAATATCTTGAAGTCATCAAGCCTTTGAAGCAATTACTCGATGCTTAAGTCCACACTTAACATTAAAAATAATATAGATATAAGCCGCTATCCAAAAGTTATTGCTTTCCTTAAACGAAAATCCATCGGCTACAAACCAAAAAAATCGAAAGTGTTGAATAAAGAAGAAATGGATAAATTTTTATCAGAAGCTGAAGATAAGATAAATCTAATTTCTCTTTTTTTATTATTTTTTTTTTGTAAATTTCTGGTTGCATTGATATTAGTGATTAAATTGCCTAATTCTAAAACGAACATGGAAAGAACCTTTGTGGGTATTGGAGAAAATAACATGTCTTTATACAGAAAATATTTGTCATTACGTCAAGCAAACACACCGCATCGTAGATTATTTGTATATTACAAAAATGGAAGGTGTACTACAACCTGTATTCACACTTTTGGAAAAATCGCCTGCACTATTGCTGAATTTCTTAAATTGCCGCATCCCAAAGAATTGTTTACTAAGGAGCTCAGCCACTTTACTCGCTGATAGTGGTGGTACTATATAACCAACTTGAAAAGACACGAAGGCTGAAAATCAACTAATGTATTATAGCAGAGGGATACGTAGAAAATTCTTTAAGAAATAAAATTCACATAGCTTCACAGATTGAAAATGGCCGCAACCAAGAAGGTATCTCAAGAAATAGTAAAAGTACTGACACGTCTAACACTAATTTCAATACTGCCACTTCTGTTAATATTCCTAACAATATCATTGTAAATAATTGTTATAATTGTTTTTCTGAAGCTTTTCCTTTTGGCATTTTTGCAATCAAATATTATAAATTGGAAGTAAGCCACAATTTAACTAAAAAAAAAATGATTTTATTAACGTTTCGACGCCCAAATCGGATGCCGTTGTCAAAATACAAAATATTACCAAATTAAACAAAAATGTTGTTGCTTAGTAAAAAATTCTAATAATTTATTTAATCTGACCCATTTATATCATCAATTCAGACATATATTTATGAGCTGCGTTCCTGGGACGACTTTACTGAAAAATAGTTCATTCGATTAAATGAAATCAACCCCAACTCAAGAATATTCATCACAAAAAAACCATAGCATGTGATCTGTCTTTAAAAAGACAAACAAATGCAACGGTGACAGTAAAATTGAAATTGAAAAGTGAAAACCAGGAAAAAAACTCGCAGGATTCCGGGACTCGCCTACGGCTCGCCCTGACTTCCTACTCTTCTCGTAAAATATCACCTTCGGAACTTGTTACGTAAATTACTATTGTATGCACTGTAGGCATTACTAGATGTGTATACTAGGGTGGATCGAAAAATCGAAATTTCGAAAACTGTTTTGGAATAGTGCGCAAAAGTTGCCAATTGGTATTACAAACCTAATCTTTATTTGCGATTTTTCAAAAAAAAATTATCTTCTGCCCTCTACCGGGGGTTGAAAAGATAAAAAAAATCAAAAATGCTAACTTATGATTTAAATTGAAAAGTTAAGTAATAAGTACATGTTATTATTATAAAAATGATATCCAATTGAAATATTTTTGAAATATGTCATATTTATTCTTCTACTCACTCCCTACCCTCCCCCTTAATTTTGATTATCTATTGTTTGTAGTCTTTTTTGGACTCAAATTTTGGCATATCTTTGCGCGAATCAATTTTTTCCTTGATAAAATTGTCTCTTTTTTGTGACCCAATAACCGATGAAGATGCTTCAGTTACGAGCTTCACGATTCTCTATACAGATTGCGTGTGGTAGGGAAATATAGCGATATCAATGATTTTCTCAGGAGATCCGGAAATAATATTTTTCAAATACTCTACTTTCAAACCTTGAAGCAATGGAGGGCAAGTTATTTTATTGTTTTGTCAATCAATAAGATCAATATAGTCATCTGCGTCAAAATTAATTTGTGGAAAAATAAAAGGTCGGATGTTAGGTGAATCATTATTGGCCTTAGTTTTTGCATTGAGAATGCGACGAAGTGCAAGCTCTCTTATATGCGGGCGGGTGTCATGTAGCAGGCATAACAGAAGATTTTGCGGATGTACAAAATAAACATTTCTTTGAATCACATAGTCCATAAAACTTTTTAAATTTTCTCTAAATATCGACTACGCTTAATTGTTTGTAAAACATGCTTTGCACCATTCACACATGATGAATTGCATTTGATCTGAAACCAAAAAGGAGCATAAACCATGACAATAAATTTGGTCAGTTCCTTTAATTCTGATGTTGGATTTTCAGTGCTAACATAAAGACGTATAATGCGATTCGCCAACGTTAGCCATCGAGAATGACTCAACTTTCCAGGGCTTTGGTTTAATAAATCCACAGAACATTCCCCTCTAGAAATTGCGACACAAATTTGAAACAAATATTTCTGATCGGCAGTTAAGGCAATTAAATCTACTTCTGGTCACAGTCACAGTCTTCACAGTCATTAGGTTTGTTCTAGAAAACAGTCAAACTAGTCAAAAACTGTCAGCAAACAGTTGCTCAGTGAGAGAATAAAATACAGTCACCCTGCTTTCTCCGAAATTCTGTTGCGTCTTGTTATCGGTGACTTGTTTTTCTATTTCTGTGATTCTTTTTTCCACTTCTCTGTCTACTTGAATAGCATTTTCCAAGTTATTTTTCAAATTTTCTAGTTCCTTTTTCTGGCAATTGTTTATCTCCTTTATTTTATTTTGCATTTTCATCTCCTGTTCTTTCATGTGATCTTTCATTCTCATTTCTTGTTCTTTCATGTGATCTTTAATTTTCATTTCTTGTTGTTCAAGCTCGTTCTTCATTGTTGTCAAACATCCTTTTATTTCCTTTTCATACTTTTCTATGCGTTCCTCTATTTTCTTATTGTTCTCTTCTATTGCTTGTTTTGCTTCCTCCTGATTTTCTCGCATTACTCGTTTTGTTTCTTCCTGATTTTCTTGCATTTTATCCATTTTCTTTGATGTTTCCTCTTGATTTTTATCCATTTTATGTGACTGGAGTTGCATCAGTTGTAATAATTTTTTCTATATATGACAATTACTTTTTTCCTGTTTCCATGATTGTTGTGTCTAAACTGTCTTCTTGATCTGAATGTTCTTCTTGTTCCAAATGTTCTTGTTTTTTTGTTTTCTTTGCTTTTGCTTCTGGTGATCGACATGTAGTTAAAATTTATCCCCGCCTGATACGAAATTCGAAAATACCCTCTCTGTTGCAGACACGAAAATTTTCTCTTACCCAATGTAATATGAATATTTCAAAAATTCATCAAATGCAAATATCAAATAAATAAAATCAATCATTAAAATTGTACCTAAAGGAAATTTATATGTCGTAATTCATATATATCAATTTTGACCACTCAATATAGATTTTCAATCACGTGCTTTTCGTATGTCTTCCCTTTCAAAGTTGCAACCAGAAATACTCTCTTAATGCCATTTTGTTATGCTCTACCTTTTCTATTTATTTAGATTAATTAGCAAATTCTTAATTTGATTGATTATCCAAATTATTTTATTTATTGCCTATGTAAAGACATAACTAAATTCCAATTAAATTTTCTAATCAATTTTATTATCAGGGCTAATTTTGTATTTGATACAATACCTGTAATCTGTGGATTCTAGTATTTCTAGTTGCTTACTTCTTCCAGGGTAGAAACAGGGAACTTGACAACACTCAAATTCATATAAATGTAATCTATTGTTTTTATCAAATGCCGTGTACATATGATTCAAAAATATTAAAATTTAACTTTGTTGCAACAATTCCTAAATTAATAAATTAAAACTCTAACTCTGATATCTCCTTGTTTTGACAAAATTATTTATTTAATTATCCTCATACTAAATTAAATGACTTACTTTTCTTCTTTTGAATTTATTTCTCAAATTTGAAATGACTAACTGCGTTACAAAAAAAATTGTTCAATAAACAAGTAAATAAATATGGTCTTGATATAAATAACTTTTCTCCATTCAGACAAATGATTTGACTAATCTTTTATCCTTCTTTCCCTCGTTTTCTGGATTGCGCTGTCCTTGATTCTCTCAACACGTACTCTCTGGTTGTTGCGATAAAGTCCCCCTCGTCAAAACTGCTTCCAAGAAAAACACACAGGACTTGCACGAATATCTCGTGCAAAAACGGATAATAATCAGCTACTCGTTCTAGACAAAACAAAGGAATCTTCCTCGGACCAGGAAAATTAACTATTCAACCGGTCGACGATTTGGTTTCAAATTGACTCTGCTCGCAAAGGCGGATCACACAACTCTACACTGATTATACACTTTTAAAACTCGACTGATTTCTTCCGATGTCAATTACACAGTGTCCTTATTTTTCTCTCATATCCATACTCTCACATCCATTATCCCTTCTCCCCATGTTTTTCGTCCACTCAACAACAACCTCTCTCAAACCATTTATTTCTTAAGAAACCCAATATTCTTCCACATAACTTTTCCAATTTGTCAAATTCAAGGAAAATCATAATTAGTTATTTTCTACTTTCTACTCTTACAACTAAAATACAACTAAAATAATACCGTTTGTATACCACATTAAAATACCTTCCCGGTAGGATCTTAAAAACGTTATTGTCCCGTCAACGCTCTCTCAACTTCCTAATCACCGAAATGTTTTGTTAATGTCCCGTCAATTTCGTCGAATAATTATCACTAATCGTTTTAATTTTTCCTTAACACTTGTTTACTAGTAAAATTAAATTCTAAACAAATTTGGCCATATACAGGGTGATGAAAAACTATCATTTCATGGTCTTTGATATAAATTTATTTTTTTTGAATTTCCTTAAAAAAACAATTCCACAACAGTATATATGTATAACTCTGGCCACCAATCCCCTGCTTTCTTTAGTTTTAATTTAATTTATAGAATGCAAATATTAATGTCTTGAATAATAATACAAAAAAATTTCTTTGAAAAACCATATTTAAATAATGGTTTATAATTGCAATTCTAATTGATTTGAGTATTGACACGAAAATAAGGATAAAATATCTATAGTTTTTAGTTGAACTTTATCTAAAAATTGGCTGTTTTTGGTAGGAGAAAAGGAATGATTGGTAGTTTTAACATGACAACCAAAAGTTTGATTTTTCTGTATTTCTTACTCTAACATGTTCCTTGGTTCTCCGTTAAAGGGTTCTCAATGTTTTTCCTATATAGGTGGTACTACGCTAACCACAAGATAGCTTTTCTGTTCTAAGTAACTTCAAGTAGTGGTACTTTTACCTTCTATTGGCGTAAGCTAAATTTTTTGTATTTTGACATCTTTTTCTTATAAAATTCCTTTTTGATGGCAGCATTAGATCCGGTGATGCCAATTTTGTTGCAAGTGCTTAGATATGGAAATAAATACATTTTACACACTTTGACATACTATTTTTTCACTTCATTGATCTACTTAATGCCCTTGGCACATATATATTATTTTCCTTATTTTTTCCATAAATTTGAACATTTAGAATTCAAAATCACTTTATAGCCTGCTAGTTTTGTATCTAAAATAAGCAGTAAAAGGTAATATTTTTATATTACCCTTTATAAACAAAGATTTCGCAAAGGACTCTCTGAGATACATCCATCGAAAACATGTTAAGAAATATTTTAGATACAAATAAAAGTATATGCTCGTATATTCAAGACTATAAAGCGAAATGTTTTATAAATTCTTTTGAAAACTAATGGAAAAGCTTTGTATATAAATGTAAATGCTTAAAGCAAAATTTTAAGAATATTAAATATCGAAGACTTTTGCTAAGGATTTGTGGATATAGATAACATACACATTTTTGTAAAGCTTCTAAAAGCATAAAATCATTCTGCTATATATTTTTTAGTAGAAGTTAAAATACAAAAGGAATAAATGATTTTTATGTATAATTTATGAACAATATAAAAAAAGTAGAAGAAAATCAAAAAATTACTTAATATGTAATAACCTAAAACAAAGTGGTGTTCACAATATAATCGGAATATTTTAGCCTAGGAAGGTCCCTATAGTTGATAAATTGATTTAGTTCATCCTCACCACCACCATCGTCATCACCGTCATTTAGTATGGTATAACTAGACCCAAACCCAGACATCCAAAGTGAAAGTTATCCTCCAACACCAAATTGTTCTATATGGTCCAGATAATGTTCAGAAAAAAGTCACACCATTTTGAGCGTCAAGTGTGGGGGCAGAGGGGGGAGAAATCGGTAAATTCGTAGTTTTTTACGTTTTTCGTAAATATTTCTAAAACTGTACAATTTAGTATAAACAACCTTCTCTACAAAAATGGTCTACATTAAATTTGAAATAAAAAGGGTCCTATGCATAATCCTTCTAAAATTAACGGTTTCAAAGTTACGGAGGTAGTATAGTATAATTGGTCCAAAAAAAGGCCTAACCCAGACATCCAAAGTAAAAGTTTTTCTTCAACACCAAATTGTTCTATATGGTCCACATATGTATTGTTTAGTAAAAAGTTACACCATTTTGAGCGTCCGGTTTGGGGGGGGGGGGGAGATGGGAGACAAGTCGGCAAATTAGTAGTTTTTTTTCGTTTTTCGCCAATATTTCTAAAACTATGCTTTAGCGTAAACAATGTTCTATACAAAAATGTTCTACATACAATTTAAAACAAAAAAGTTCTATACATAATTGTTATAAAATCAACGGTTCCAGAGTTACGGAGGGTAAAATGTGGAGGTTTTCGATACTTTTTATTTTTTTTGGGCAATTGATGATGATGTTAGGTGATGAGGTTGACATTTCTTCAAGGGCTAACATACCATCGGCCACTGAAATAGCGCAAATTTTATTTACAAAATACACTCCTGTTAAAGAAAATTTCTCTCATCAGTAGGTAATAATTAGGGAGCGGATTTTATGCTAAATGCATATTGCATGCATATTTCGCATATTTAAGAACTTTACTAAATTTTGCATATTTTTAAAAAAACATGCATATGTTGTGCCTATTAAAAACATTTAAGTCCAGAAAAAATTTTTAATTCGACACAAAATATTTCCCCGCACAGGCTGTTCTATTAATTCGAGAACTACCTGAAGAGAGACGGCTCATTCACTGCCTTTTCATTTTTTCTTAGAAAATACCCGATCTTTACACAAAGTACTTATTTATAGTACGCCGTTATACAATGATTGTAGGATGTTAAAATGATGAAGGATGGTTTACCGTAAAATCCGAATTTTATTTACTTTTATATTTAGCAGGTACCTACAATTCTGGTGATTCCTTTAAATCCCCTATTGTTAAGAGGATTTACACATTTAACCATAGACCATAGTTGTTTTACGATTTTCTGTTTTAACGGGAATTGAAATATTCATGCTTTAGATCAGATCCCGTCTTTAAACGGCTTTAAAATTTTGGAGGACATATTTATGCGAAATCTTTAATGGAAATTTTGAAATTGATTTTGGTGCAGAATATTCGGCTTTAACAAGTTATTTTAAATACGCCCCAATTACTTCTATTGATGTTGAAAGGAGTTTTTCAAGTTATAAAAATATCAAAGAAAATGTTTCCTCGTAAATAATTTGGAAAAACACATTTTAGTGAATTATAATCGAAGATATATATAGTGACATTGTTGTTTTATTTTAAATAGGTAACTATTAGTATCAGTTTTTGTGAAAAATGTGAATAAATTACATATTATATTTAAAATAATGATTTTATTTGAAAGATGATAAATAAGATTGCCGCCCCCCCTATAAAAGAACCCGCTAGAATAGAATATAACAGACAATTTATGGTTTCTCGAAATGCGCATTTTTTGAATTTTTGTGCATATCTTGCGCATATTTCGTAATTTTTTACTGCATATATATGCGCATATTTCATCAAAATTGATCGCATATAAATCCGCTCCCTAGTAATAATATTATAAATTGCCCAAAATTTTTAAAAAGTATCGAAAACCTCCACTTTTTACCCTCCATAACTCTGGAACCGTTGATTTTGTAATAATTATGTATAGGACCTTTTTTGTTTTAAATTTAATGTAGAACATTTTTGTATAGAACATTGTTTCCGCTAAAGCATAATTTTAGAAATATTGACGAAAAACCTAAAAAAACTACTAATTTACCGACTTCTCCCCCATCTCCCCCCCCCCCCAAACCGGACGCTCAAAATAGTGTAATTTTTTACTAAACAATATGTGGACCATATAGAACAATTTGGTTTTACTTTGGGTGACTGGGTTAAGCCTTTTTTTTGGACCAACTATACTATACTACCTCCGTAACTTTGGAACCATTCATTTTAGGAGGATTATGCATAGGACCTTTTTTATTTAAAATTTAATGTGGAATATTTTTGTATAGAAGGTTGTTCAGGCCAAACCGCATAGTTTTAGAAATATTGACGAAAAACGTAAAAAGCAACGAATTTACCGATTTCTTCCCCATCTCCCCCCCAAACCCGACGCTCAAAATGGTGTGACTTTTTTCTGAACATTATGTGGACCATATAGAACAATTTGGTGTTGGAGGATACTTTTCACTTTGGATGTCTGGGTTATACCATCTTTTTGATCAATTGTTTCATACTAATAATCCTCTTTGTCTTCTAAGTTTCTAAATTGGTTGATACCAATAAATAGCCCTTGACCTACTTGATCTGTCTAAGCGTCTTCCCCATGTATTATTTGGTCTTCCTCTCGTACTATTTCCAAGAACTTGAAAATAGGATGACTAACGTGTCACCCTAGTTTAAAGAACCGATGCTAAAGATATACTGAGGGTGGAAAACTCGAGGAGAGCAGCCAGAGACAGAGATACTTGGAGGTGAGGCTAGGGCCCGACTATGTAGCGCCATATTATTTTTTGAGGTCATTGATATATCACTCAGGGGGTCTTCCTCGGCTTTGCTTGTCGACCGTGGTCTCCTCTCAAGCATACTTTACATGTCCCACCAATCACCATTTTTTGCCTTGTAATATGTTCGATAATGTCTTCCACTCCAGTTCGTCTACGAACTTTCTCTTTTTTTAGCCTATTTCTTCAGCTTATGACAAGCTTTGATCTCTCCATTTTATGTTGTGTTCTCAATTTTTCTGCTGTTGTTTTTGTAAGATTAAGGCTTCTACTCCGTATGTGAGAACTGGTAGAATGTATTGGTTAAAAGTTTTTTTTTTAACTGAATCAGAACAATTATTTTAAACGCGTCTCTCATTTTTCAAATGCAGTCCAACTGTCCAACCTAAACTTATTCTTCTAATTAGCTGACATGTTTGGTTGTCTCGCATTAATCTTATTTTGTGTCCCGAATACAAATATTCTTTCACAACTTCTATGAGCGATTTCTTTATTTCTATTAGCGGGGACGAGACTCGTCATCGTATTTGTGTTTTCACAGCTTATCTTAAACGGACTCTGTGTTACTTTCTGTAGTTGTTGAAGCAAAACTTTGGCTACTCCTAAGTGGTCTGTTATAAGAATAATGTCATCTTCATATCAGAGATGCTTTTTTTCCATCAACGTTGATGACAAAGTATCTCCTTGCTGCATCCCTCTGCCAATTTTGATATTCTCAGTTATGCAATGAAAATTTACAGTTGTCTTATTTTCGTATACAATTCGTGTACAGTGGTCTGTAGCCCAATAAATGACCGTTTTGGAGTGTAATTTTCAGGGGCAACTCCGAATTGCATGAAAATTTGGATTTAGGTTTTACTTACCCTCTGCTTCAAAGTTGAATTTGTGCCGTTGGTTGAGTTTACTTGGGGGGTGACAGTCACCCCTTCTCGGGAGTGAAAAACCGCGTGTTTAAAATGCGAATGGAAATGGATAAATTGACTGATTATAAGCAACTTTCGTTCTATGGAGTTTTTTATGTAAGTCAATACTTTTCGAGTTATTTGCGATTGAAAATTTTTATTTTTCGCCAAAAAACTACGTTTTCAGACGGTTTTTCGCAAATAATTCAAAAAGTAAATATTTTATCAAAAAAAATATTCTTAGTAAAAGGGTAGCTTATAAAAAAACTAAAAAAATGGTGTCATCAGTAAATCAATCAGTAAAGTATATGTACCGAGTAAAAGCAAAGTTGTAGCTCATGAAAAATACGTTCTTATTCGCCTAATTTAAATCGAATATTTCAACGTGAAATCACCGAAAAATTAAGCAATTTTCAATTAAGCAAAAAGTGTTTAAAGAAAGCTTTATTTTTATTTTTTACAAAAGGGTCCAGCATCAAAATTAAACGAGTTATGCTAAAAAAAGTTTAGCCCCTTTTTTCGGTAAAAAATATCGTGAAGATCGCCCTCTATTTAGCACCCTAAATAAAATTAATCGTTACCGCTTACCGCTTTACCATTTACTTTAAATGTATGTATATTGTTTATATGATCTGTAAGTTTGACCGGTTTGGAGTGATTATTTTTGAAAAAATTTGGTTTATAGTAAAAGAAAATTTTTCTAAAAATTTTGGAAAAATTTCAATTTTTCAAAATATAAAAACTATTGGTGATACGAAAAATCTCAAAAGGAAAAAAATGTAGGTTTTGCTGTTATAAATATGCTAGTTTCATTTTGTTTTTCTGTAAGACCAAAATTGGTTAAGATATGGTTGTTAAAGTTTGCATACACTCGTGTTTAGTGACTCTTTCAAGCCCTTTCAACTATAAGCAATTCAAAAATAAGCAGTTTAAATTGGTGAAACTGACAGATCAAATAAAAGTAGATAATCAAAGTAAATTGTTTGTAAAGCGGTAACGATTAATTTCCTTTGGGGAGCTAAACAAGGGGAGACTTTCATGATTTTTTTTTACCAAGAAAAAGAGGACCAACTTTATTTTGAGCGCATCTCTCTTATTTTTAATGTTAGAAACTTTTATAAACAGTTAAAATAAATATTATTTTGAACACTTTAAAAAAGTTTAAATGGGTTTTTCCCGAAAAGTGTTTCATTTTTGGGTTATTTCACGACGAAATATTCGATTTGGAATTGGACGAATAAAAACGTATGTTTCTTGAGCTACAAATTTGCTTTTGCTTAATCTATCGATTTTACGAATACACAGCTCTTTTTGTTTTTTTCTAAGCTACATTTTTGCTAAAATATTTACTGTTTGGGTTATTAGCGAAAAACCGTCTGTAAACGTACTTTTTTTGTCGAAAAATAAACATTTTCAATCGTAAATAACTCGAAAAGTGTTGACTTACATAAAAAACTCAATAGAAAGAAAGTTGCTTAAAATCAGTCAATTTATTGATTTCCGGGCTTATCTTGTCTTTTTACCCCCGAGAAGGGGTGACTGTCACCCCCCAAGTAAAAGCAACCAACGGACCAAATTCAACTTTGAAGTGGAGGGTATGTAGAACCTAAATCCAAATTTTCATGCAATTCGGAGTTGCCCCTGAAAATTACACGGTATCGCCGTATTTCCCGTTCATTTACTGGGCTACTGATAATATTATCGCTTTTAAGTGATATTATGGGATAACAAAAATAAGAACAAAAATGGTCTATTATATTCGATCAACTTTTCAACTACAGTTTTAAGTAACTGCAGAAGGTCATTTGTTCCGTGACCTGATCGAAACCCTCCTTGTTCTTCTGACTAACAGAAATTCATTTTAAACGTTTGTCATAATAATTTTTTTTATTTATTTAAAAGTATTTTGCAATCTGTTGAGTGTCAACAACAAACAAAAGGGATCTAGGACAAGGGCCCGAAAACGGTTTCCCGAAAGACAAATCCCCGAAAGCAATTCCCCGAATGGACAATTCCCCGAATGTACAATTCCCCGAATGGGCAATTCCCCGAATGGACAATTACCCGAAAAGACAATTGCCAGATAAACAATTGCCCGAAAAGAGAATTGACCGAAAAATATATTTAAATAGTTATTGCTTTATACAATGTATTTCCTATACATATAGTAATACCATACGGTAACTTACGTGCTATTTAAATAGTTATTACTGCTTAGATTGTGTTCGACCTAGCTATGTCATTAATTAATATATTATTATAATATCTATTTTTTTTATTTCATGTTCCCTTCACACTTGTACCGCTGGCGTGTTTAGAACTTGGAATAAACTTCCAAAGTATGATAAGTGCTATAAGACAAGAATATCCCGACTCAAGACATCGTGGGTGCTTTTTCCATTTCACTCAATGTCTCTTTAGAAGAATCCAGTCAGACGGTTTAAAAAGAAGATATGAAACTGATTCAGATTTTGCTTTAAAGCTCCAATTATTGGCGGCCTTAGCATTCCTTCCTAGTGCAGACGTAGTGGAGGCATTTGAAACGATTTGCGAGCAAGATGTCTTGACAGCAGAAGCCCAGTCAGTAATTGATTATTATTTTGAAGATACCTGGATTGGGCGTCCACAAAAAAGTAGACAATGTCGTTAGACCTTATTTTCATATGATCTGTGAAATTGTTATGATTGGATTCAAAAAGTTTACCAAAAACAAACAATTTCATAGAAGGATGGCATCGAGGGTTTGAACAACAGATTTCCGCAGACCATCCAAACATTCGGAGATTTATTAAAGGCATTGAGATGGAGCAGAGCTTACATGAATTTCAAATTGAACAGTATATAGGAGGCTTGGAAGGCCCTTCTACACGTAAAAAATACAGAGACTGTGCAGAGCGGATTGCAACTCTGGTAAACAATTACGACCCTGCGAACACTTACGAATTTTTGCGGGGAATAGCACATAATTTATCGTATTAGCATATAGGAAATACATATAAAGATCTTCTTCTTCTTCTTCTTCTTATACTTGTTGTAGATCTGTCGATCTGTTAATTCCGACGTTGAAGTATTTCTTGAGACTTGAGAGGTAGACCGCCAGCTATCTCTCCATCTTTTTGGTGGTCTCCCCGGTGGACGCTTGCCTGCGGGTTTTCCTTCTAGAGCAATTCTTGGAAGTCTGTGCTCCTTTATTCTTTTAGCATGACTGAACCATTCTCTTTCCCCTCTAATACTAGCTTGAATCTAATTGGGTCTTTCGCGATGGTAATGCATTTTGTTTTCTGCGTGGATATGTTCATGTTGAGTCGTCAACATGCTTGATAGAATCGATAAAGTTGTCTTTGTAGGTCATCCTCGTCCTCTGCAATCAGGGCAATTTCATCCATTAGCATATTGAATAGAAATGGACTTAGGCTGTCTCACTGCCTGATTTATCCTGGTATTGGTATGTTGGCCGTAGTGGTGTCGTTTGTTTTAATTTTTGTCGTGTTGTTATTGTTCATTTGTTTTATGACTTCAATAATGTTTGCCGGTATCCTTTTTTGCTTAATTTTTTTTATTATATCGCTAAGTCTGACTCTGTCAAATGCTTTCGTTAGGTCTACGAAGCAAATATATGCAGGTTTGTTATATTCTATCGACTTCTCTTTCACTTGTTTCATGACAAATATTGCGTCCGTCGGCGACCTGTCTTTTTTGAATTCTTACTGTTCTTCTCTGTTCTATATCTGTGATTCCAATTTATCCTTGAGCATGCCTGTGAATAATTTCATTGTCGTATTTAAGAGAGTTATTCCTCTGTAGTTGTCCGGGCATGATCTTTGTCCTTTCTTAAAAATCGGTATTGTGATACTGGTGTGCCAATCTTGTGGTATCTCTGCTCTGTCTAATATTTTGTTAAACAATGTTGTGAGACAATTAGTGAGTTTCTGACCGCCGTATTTCAGCAGTTCGTTCGGTATTCCATCAGTATGATACCTGGATTTACATGAGTATAGATCGTGTGCATAAATAAATTTTAAAAAATCAATAAACATTAAAATAAACTCTTAAAAAAGTCATTTTTTTTAAATTAACAAAAAATAAACTAAACTAAAAATAATTCAAAAAAATAAAAAAATCTCAAATAATTACAAATTGGATGTTTATTCCAAGTTCTAAACACGTCAGCGGTACGCTGCCAGTCCTAAGCCTGAATAAAGTGTGAAGGGAACATGGACTACAAAATATATATTATAATAATAAATAAATTAACGAGATAGCTAGGTCAAACACAATCTAAGCAGTAATAACTTATATAAAGCAATAACTATTTAAATATATTTTTCGGTCAATTCTCTTTTAGGGCAATTGTTTATCTGCCAATTGTCTATTCGGGCAATTGTCCATTCGGGGAATTGCTTTCGGGGAATTGTCTTTCGGAAAACTGTTTTCGGGCAATTGTCCGGGACCCAAACAAAAGTAATGACATTGACTAAGGATGAGAAGGATTAAATCAAAGTACAATTTTTATAAAGTTAAGTGCTAGGAGGTTAAGTGCAACCTGGTTTTCATGATCCTCCAACTTGGCAATGTATGCAGCGCTAAGTTTTTAATAACTTCATGTACCATATTCATTTGGCATAATAATGGAGAAAAAATTAGTATGGTTCGGACTCGGACAGATAATACGAATGGACATTGATAGGCAAGTGAAAGGAGTGTGGGAAGTTAAAACGTTAGGAAAAATAGAAGTGACAGACCAATAAAAGAGTTGGACATAGCAAAAATATTATAAAATAATATTAAGTCTTGGCAAGAAGCAACACCAATGGCGAAAAACAGAGAAGAATTGAGAAAATTCATTCAAAAGCTAGATTAGAGAAACGACTATGTATGTATATGTTTACAATAAAAAGTTATTAATATTTCATTTCTAGTAACTTCATCAAATAGACATTCCAAATACTCTGTTTTTGTTCTAATAACTGATAAACATTTTTGCTCAAAAGCTTATATTCACTGTTCCAGTTATTGTTTTAACTGTCTTTCAGTATTTTTTAGTAATACATCAGCATATAGGTTTCTTCAGTGTATTTCAACCTCGCACTTACTTAACGTGGCATATAAGTGTTACAGTTACACAGAAACGTTGAATTACTTAACCCGCCATTACACGCGCTATGAGGGAATACCTCACCATATTTGTTTATAACAAATAAAATCGTCTTAACTAATACGATACCCTTGAGCACCCAGGAATGCCTTTAGCATCGTTCATGAGAGGGTATGAAAAAGTTATAGAATATTTCAGGAGGTCAGTGTGCTCTGTGATACTTGAAAGAAGTGACATCCCTCTTCAAGTGAGAGAATTCCTTACTGCGCGTGCAATCACGGTGAAATCTCGTTTCTGTTATCTCAAAGAAACTTTTAGGTTTTTGTTTAATATTTGGGTAGGTTTAATTAAAATATTATTGTTTAGGTTAGGTTAGGAACAGTGGCGCACCGAGGGGGGTGGGTTTGGGGGTTAAAATTCCTCCCAGAGCATATAGAAATATATATAAAAGAAAGTAGGAAAATGTAACTTGTCTTTCACAAATAATACAAAAAACTTTCGGTACCCAAGCCAACCCCACCCCCTTCCCCCAGAGGAAAATTCTAGGGGCGCCACTGGATAAGAAACCATTTTTAAATTAACCTATTCTAATTGAGAAATAAGCCACAATTTAAATTTAAAAATTGATTTTATTGACGTTTCAAAAACCACCTCGGACGTCGTTATCAAAATACAAAACATTAATAGTTAATTACATAAATGCCACAAAGAAATAGCTTCAGAACAGTTGTTAATTTTAATTTGTATTTTTAGTAAAATGAATTCGCGTAAAGAACGCCAATTACTTTAGTGGCTTCCTGAAATTGAAAATAAGGAAAACTTGCTTTTGATCTATATTATTTTTACTTTTGTTTTGTTAAATTAATAAAAAAAAATGGTTTACGAGACCTTCTATAGTATGTGAGTACAACCCATTTTACAGTTATACACGTTGACATTAATTCTTCGTCGAAATAAGTCGAATTGATGTAGGTGAAGGCGACGCTCATACGCGTGCAACCACGTCACAATAGAAGACGCGTGTAACGGCGGGTTAAGGAGATAAGATTTGTTTTATTCAGAATTTAAAAAAAGCAGTCAATTTAGAAACAAGTCATCAAGTAAAAAATGTAAATTTCTTGACCTGTAACATTAAATATCTTGTTTAGAGAAGCTAAATATTTTATTATTTTAATTGCGAACTTTGACGAAGAAGGCGGACAAATTAGAAAATTTTCCGTTCCGAAAGCGGTAAACGAGTTGATTCCTTTTAGAACATAAAACATCATCCGCTGTACGAAAAGGTCGAATACCCTTAAAGCATCTTCACCCAAATTAATTAAACTAAAATCCTTAGGGCATTTTTCGTGACAAAGCTGCTCAACGATTGAAAATTAATGCTCCTCTAAGGTATTCCCGAGTATTCGTTACTGTTTGGAGAAGGAGATCTTTTCATAGCATCCTTTATGTCCATTCGCGTTAATAACTTGGAAACTTTGATAAAGTTTATACTCTTTAAACATTCTTTATCCAATTAGGAGTTTTTAGATTAGAATTGAAACAGGAATCGAGAAATCAGTTTACTTTATACACAAATGCTAATTTAAACGAGAGAAATTCATTAAATATCTTCTTGAAAGATAGGGATTGGAGATTCGAGCCAATGCAGATAATATTAGGGAGATTTTGTGCACACAAATACGTAAACGTAACGCATCTTTTTGACATATACGCTTGCGCATTAATGGTTGAACTCCCGTATCTCGATACGTATTACCTAAAGTAACGCTCTGATACGTACGTGAGAACGCATTCCTATCGAGACGAAAGTCACCGAATGCACACGAGGATCTTGCCCGATTACCTACCAAATGAACATTTCATCAGCTTTCTACCCATTTATAAACATTTTAAGGTTATATTGGTTTAGTCTATTTGAGTAAAATTATTCTGTGTTTGTAATTGGAAATTGGAACTTCTTAATAGATTTAAAATTTTATTGTTTTTAAGTTGTCTATTAATAAAGCAAAACAAACACATCTTGTATTAATTTAAGAAATACAGTGATCACCACAATTAATAACTAGATAAACAAATGACCTAGTTTCAGTAAAATTTTTAAATAAATATTACCAAACTATTTACATTATACTTTAATTCTGATGTAGGTACAATAATTTACAACTAAAAAGTAGGTATAAACAAAAATAAAAAAAATTTAACCTAAGGAAAAATAATATTTTTATATTTAAATAGAAGCAATTAAAACCATACAATTTCATCATTCATTTATCTTTTTTTTACATTTGTATATTAATTGTATATTTTGTGAACATTGTTTTATTTTTTTAATGTCAACGGAATTTAAAAATGACTTTACGATTTGCTTTACGTTACGTTAAGGCAGTTACAAAAACTACCTATTTTAACATTCATCCTCTACGACACGTTAGTTGCTTTACGTATACGGAGATGCGTTACGTTACGTAGCAATAAAAACTCCCTATTAAATGAATCGGCTCCGACGATAATCCAAAACTCTCATATTGTGTTAAATTTTATACAAAAATTTTAGCGTTATCCAAAAGTTATACTGTATAGGAAAGAATTCAAGCCGGATATGCACATACGGAAACATCATCTTGGACAGACAAAGTAAAATAAGAACTTGGAATAGATTGTCAGGATGCCTTAATAACACTATATGGCGAAACCGACATATTAACACTGATATGAAGTCAAGAATTTATAAAGCCAGTGTAAGACCAACAATAACATATGCATCAGAAACAAGACCCGATACAGCCACAACACAAAGACTACTGGAAACGGCAAAGATGAGAGTACTGAGAAGAATTACAGGAAATACACTGAGAGATCGAATGAGGAGCGAAGATATTAGAAGACAACGTAACGTACAGTGTGATATCAATCCGCGAATGAACAAGCAGAATTGCTTATAAAGAGGAAGAAGAAGAAGAAGAAGCAGAAGAAGAACTGAAACAAAGAATCTAAGTTTTAATAATTGTGTGGTCGGCGGACAAAAGCAGACAAGTCAATTTTTGAGAAATTTTTTTTATTTATTAAAATCATCTAAAAAAAAATTATCTACCGTTGGAATAAAACAGACCAGTCAAATGGTATACCTGTGGTTCCATCAAATAGTGATCTTTTTCATAGTACAATTTTATTCATTTTATAGATGAACTCAACCAATCAAGTCCTTTTATTTGATTTAGATCAGCTTATGCCTAACCAAAACATTTGACTTAACTGATTAGGTACATTTGTGGATTTATCCAGTTATAAGTGAAATGCTCACTCACTAGCGCAAAGACTGACAGAGTCATGAAAAAAGAATATCAAATTTTGGATTTCGAAAAATGAAATCGGTTTTTAAAAAATATTTTTATTTCTAAACTACAATTTTAAATATGACTGAACTCGACAAGACCAAGAATAATAATGAATCTAACAATACCATTAAAATAAACTAGTAAAGAGAACTTGATGAAAACTGTAGAGTCAGTTGCAGGTGTTGGCTTGGATTGTGCCAGGTCCGGACTTTCGTACCATGTAACTCCTCCGTCCTTAAGAGGAAAAAATAACGGAGGTATTTTTGGATTCCAAATTTTGGGGACATCTTCCTTCCAATGGGATTTCGTCAGGAACCTTCTTATTTTTGTAATATTTTCGGCATCTAGTAATGGCCGATTAGTATTAATATAGTTAGGATGACTGAACCAGTGCTGATAATGGGTGTAGTTGGAAAGCCAATTTTTTCTACAGGTGAAAGATTTCTGGTGATTCTGTTAATTTCGTATAGTCCTTCCATATTGATTTTGCTTAAATTGGTTACTTGATAGTTTACCTTTTCAGTCGAAAAATGCTCTGATTTTGGTAATATAATGATTTTTCCAGATTGGATACGTGGGTTGTTTGAAAATTTTAAGGTTCCAACCTCTTTTTCACATTTTGGTGGGATTTCTATTAACGAAGGTTCTTTTATTTCCAAAAACGAATTGGACACACATTTTGAGATGAATTTGACAGTACTGGACGGAATTATCAAGATTTGGTTATCCATAACGTGTTCAATAATGGGTTCTTTTAGATTTATTTCAGTGGCGTAGCATTTCTCTGGATTACGTCCATCAATCAATTTATAGGTGCAGGTATCTATTTGGGTGTAGTCCTGTTGACAGTAGTATCTGGTTTCGAGGATGGGACATTCTTCTTTTATCGATAGTGATTTTTCTCCTTTTGCCAAGTAGGGATATAAAGGAATATATGTTTGATGATTTTTTATTACGGGGTAAACATGGAAAAAGTCGTAATTTTCTGATTTGAGTATAGGAACATGGATAGCGAATATAAGCTTGGATTCATAAAAGGTTACTTGGGTACTGAGAAAGAGATAGTATGTTAGCACATTGTTAAATTTTGCGATTTGTTCTTCTTTGTATATATGTGATAAATATGACATCATTTCTGAGATTTCTTGGGTAGATATTATTGAATTGTGAAGAGTATTTAATTTAGAAAAAACGATCGAATTTTCAATATTGTCAATAAATGTTATTAAATTTTGGCAATCGAGATTAATTTGGTAAAGGATACTTTGATAAGTTATGTAGTTATCCAAAGTAATTATTTTGGTTTCTAATGAATATTTAAATTTTTCAATATTGTCTTGCAATTGTTGTTGATTTTGCCACAGGGTTGATAAAGACTGATTATAATGATTAACAAGCTTTTTGTACAAAGTTGACTGAAGGTTAAGTTCATGAATTACATTTTTCTGATTTAATTGTAAAATATTGATTGCTTCATCGTATCGTTCTCCATCGTCGGCATCTAAAGTTCCAAAAGCCCATTTATTAATTTTGCCTATTCCATCTATTAAACCTCTTTTAGAGCGAATATGTGGATTTAAATTTTCAAATTTTCTTTCAAGAATTTTTTTTAAGAATTCGGTTCTTTTTGTCGTTTGTTCAGCTAAGTTATGAAAAGATATAGAGTTAGAAGCATTACTTACTATTAGACTATTCTTAAGGCTATAAAAATGTTTAGTTAAACTAGTTATCTATTTAGTTACTTCTCTTAAATCTAGATACTGTATAAAAGTATGCTTAGTGTAAATAATTTTACAGGGTCCTAACAATATGGGTAACAAAAAGGGTTCGATATAGGAGTAATTTTTACATCTTCTCCTTCACATCTATGTTGAAGTGCCAGGAAATCAGGAGCAAACACGTTGTCCGGATTTTCATTTTCCTGAAAAGATATTTTTGGTTTTATTTTGGGTTTTCTGATTATATTTTTATGGTAATTTCCTTTATTAGTTTGTAATATAAGACCTGAATCTTGAACAATTTCAGTCTTTTTAGTCTGGAGGGTCATTTCGAATTTCATTTAATTTATTAAATATTTTTTCTTTTGTTTCTTCGTTTCTAGTTTTTATTATTTCGTATAACTGTTTACTTGCTTTTTTATGATTTTGTACATAGTAAGATAATATAAGGTTATCGTCCAAGTCAAAAGGATCTGGACTATTAATATGTCCTTTTATTATTTCAAATGGGGTAAATTTAGTGATGGAATGAATTGAATTATTATAACTTAGAATAGCATGTTTTATTAATTGATTAGGGGTTAATTATTTATTTTCCTCTCTAAGACAGCGAAAGCATTCTATTAATGTAGAATGAAACCTTTCTACGGGAGAGTTAGTATTACTATTTTTAGAAGTTGTGAAATGTAGTTCTATATGGTGAAGTTTACAAAAATCTTTAAGGTCATTATTTTTGAATTCTGTGCCACAATCGGCGGTAATTTTATATGGTAAACCATGGTGGCTTACAAAGAGAAGTAAATTTTCCACTACAGAGGTGCCATTGACACTAGGTAAAGGGTATGCTTGGGCATATCTCGAGAATAAATCTATAATCGTTAAATATGATTGATTAGAAATTTTAAAGACATCTACATGAATATGTTCAAAGGGTTTTGATGCAGTGGGAGTTAAACTAAATTTTATAATTGGAGGATTTCTATCGTATTTATTTTTAAGACAGGTTTCACAATTATTTATAAATTGTTCGATATCTTCTGCCATTTTTGGCCAATAGTAACGTGATCCTAAAGACATTTTTACTTCATTTATACCACGATGTCCTTTTTTTGTGTACATGATAATATTCTAATTTTTCTTTTTGTTCCTGCGTATTTATTATGTCAGTTAAAAATTTTGTGGGATGTACAAATTTAAAAGCAGAATTTTTAAAATAATTCTGGACTATTACTACAAATGTTTCTGGTAAAATATTTTCTCTAAAATACATTGCATAACTCTTTTTGGGTTCTATTTTTAAATTTGTAAAAGAATATATTGTATTCTTTTACAAATTTAAAAATACTTTCTTCAATATTTCTTTGGGGTATAGTAACATAAAATCTATTATTATCAAATATTTTTTTATTTTTGCATTTTATTTTATTTATTTCTCCACCTGTTATTATAATTTGATTTTTATAAGTATTTAAAGCTTTTTCGGTTATGGGTATACCTAGAATTGGATTTTCTAAAGAAGTATGACACGTTTCTAAATCTGAGTCTTCTGTTTCTGGATTTTCGAAAGGGGGTCGAACTTGTATGTCCGAAATAATATTTATTTTATTTGTTGATCCATCATTTAGTAAGGAGTCAAGGTCTCCTTCTGAAAGTTGCGGTAAATCGTTTAAGTTGCTTAGTTCATTATATATTATTTCATTTATGTCGCCTAAGTTAACATCCATCGATTCTGTCTCGATAGCATTCAAGTCGGAATCTATTTTAATTCTAGAAAGTGCGTCGGCTACTTTATTATTTTTTTCTTTTAAATATTGAATATTATAATCAAATTCTTCGAGCTTAAGTCTCCACCTACTAAGCGAGAGTTTGGCTCTTTAAGTGAGAAAAACCACTGAAGGGGTTTATGATCAATTAAAATTTGGAATCTGCGACCGAAGAGATTAAGGTCGAAAATATTTGCAACCATATACAATCGCTAATAACTCTTTTTCTATGGTTGAATAATTAATTTCGGCTGAATTCAAAGTACGTGAGGCGTAACATATTAAGATGGTTATCTTGCATTAGAACAGAGCCTATTGCGAAATTAGAGGCATCTGTTATCAATTGAAAAGTTTTATTAAAGTCGGGATAAGCTAAAATAGGTTCTGAAGTTAAAAGATTTTTACAAATATTAAAACAGTTCAAGAATTCTTTATTGTGGATAACTTTCTGATCCTTTTTCAAACACATGGTCATAGGTTTAGTTATAGCTGCAAAGTTTTTAATAAATTTTCTATAGTATCCTAACAAATCTAAAAATGATTTTATTTCTTTCTGCATACGAGGGATAGGAAAATTTTTAATAGCTTTAATCTTTTTTGGATTAGGCTTAACTCCGTCTGGGGTCACTATATGCCCTAAAAATTCAACTTCCTTTCTGAGGAATTCGCATTTATCAATTTGTATTTTTAATTGTGCATCTTGTAGTTTTGCAAACACTAATTTTAAATTTTGAATGTGCTCTTGGAGAATTGTGCTAAAAATAATTATATCGTCCATATATACCATACAGATTTTATTTTGCAAATCCTTTAATATTTCATCCATTGCCCTTTGGAAGGTAGATGGTGCGTTTTTTAAGCCAAAAGGCACTCTTAAAAATTCGTAGTGTCCATTATTAACGCTGAATGCTGTTTTTTCTATGGAGCACGGGCTCATCTCGATTTGATGAAAACCGCTAGCTAAATAAAAAGAAAAATGAAATCGGTTTTAAAAAATATTTTTATTTCTAAACTACAATTTTAAATATGACTGAACTCGACAAGACCAAGAATAATAATGAATCTAACAATACCATTAAAATAAACTAGTAAAGAGAACTTGATGAAAACTGTAGAGTCAGTTGCAGGTGTTGGCTTGGATTGTGCCAGGTCCGGACATTCGTACCATGTAACTATCATGTAAATGATTCATTTAATTTATAATTTGGGTATTGATTTCATTGTGTTTCTCACATTTCTTAACTCTTTAAATGTTTTGGTTAATAGTATACAGTGTATAATGTGTAGTAAGTACATTTCATGAAAATATTAATTAAAAGCTAAATACATACACAAAATCAATACCTAGGTATTTTGTTTGAAAGTAACGACTTAAAAATGAAATTTTTAACAGGGCAGGGCAGTGGAAACTATATGTAGAACTCTCAACAAAAACACTTTTAGAGGAAGTGAAGTGATATTTTTTATTTTAATAAATGTAGATATGCTTTTCATTGTACAATTAATGTAATATTATTGTACTCAAAGAGACTCGGATCCCATCCAAATTTATTCATAGGAATTTAAAAAGCTTAACCTTGGATTTAAAAAGCCAAAAATTTATACAGTCGGTTCGCTAAACTCAGACACAATTGGCTAGTGATTTTGGTAAGTAATTTTGCCCATTTGGTAAAATTGGCAAAAAATAATTATTACTAAATAGTTAATAATTACTAAATAGTTAGTTATTTTGCCAATTTTGGCAAAATTGGCCAAAAACAAAAAAATCGCGTACTAAAATCACTAGCCAGTTGTGTCTGAATTGAGCGAACCGACTATACATGCTTTACCTGCAATTTTGCGTATGATGAACCTGATCAAGCGTATGATGAAAAAATCAGAGATACAGAAACTGTCATAACTGTTCTACATTTAAGAACATACACTTTCGACCTATAATGGTGCTTACCAACTCAGATCTAAAATCATCGGTTGCATTTTATAAGATACAGCTGTGGACGTTTAATTTGATGGTTCATGATAACAGTACACTTAAAGCTGTTTGTTACATGCAGTATGAATCTCTTGCAAGTAGAGGGGCAAATCAGATAGCATCTTGTCTGTACTAAACCTGCAAACGATCGTACCATCTAAGACACAACATGTAATTTTTTATTTAGACACATGTGGGGGGGGGGGCGCAAAACCGTAACTTTAATATATCTGCCCAAAAACACCCAAATAAAAATTCACCGTAATTAAATTCTGCATAGATACCTGTTTTCCCGTGTTTTTCCCGATTTACTTCGACATAAATTTTCCCCGGAAAATGCCGGTTTTTCCAACAAAATCTTAAATTTTCAACTAAAATTTTAGATAAGTAATTGCTTATCAATAATTAAATAACTTTGTAACATAAAAGATCTTTTTGTATAGATTACAATTTCAAAAGCCGATGGAAATTGAATGAATAGTTTAGCAACAATTGAATTATTAATTAAAAATTTACCGTCGCTATAATAAGCACAATAATTATGAAACATAATAATAACTATTATTTTTGTATAAAAAGACACTGTACCTATCTGATGTACTTTACAGAATTTAAATTGGACTATTTAAGCGACCTCAGGAATATTTTAAAATTATAAACAATTTTTTGGCTTATAAACAAATGGAATATCTCGGGAAATATTAAATTAAATTAAATCTCGAAAACGGCATTGGAAAAAAAGTGACATGATGCTTCTTTTAAAAGAAAAAACGTTTAACTTTGATGAGTGGTTCTTAAGATTACAACCGGTCAAAGTTGACCTGCATTTACGGCAAAAATATAAACAATAGGATCATAATTTTCGAACCGTTATCCTTTTACTTTTGTCCTCTTTCTCCACAACTTCATATCTTTAAAATACTCATAACATATATTATTATAATAAAAACTATCAATATTACGAGTGAAAATTGCCAAAAATAGCAAAATTCCAATCAAAAATTAGATTGGAGAAAATGTAATCTCAAAGTTCAAAATCGGTATACGGTAAAAAAATGCATTTTCTCTGCTTCCCATAGAGCAATTTTCTTCATTCTTTTTTTGATCCCAAGTAACTCGAGTAGAACCATCTAACTAACGCATTATTAAATGTCAAAGTTGCTTCTGTTTTGTTATAATAAATTTATTTATTTATTATACCAAAGCTTTTAATTTGTTTAAATAAAGATTGTTTAAATAATTATAAAGCTTTCAATTGAGAATATTTGTGTTTAGAACGTTAAAAGGTACACTTGTAGTAAGTTTATCTAAAAAAAAGGCTACAACTGGAAAAAATATGTAGTTTTCTTTTCTTATAAATAAATTAATCTATTATAACAAAACAAAAGCAAGTTTGACATTTAATAATGCGTTAGTTAGATGGCTCTACTCGAGATACTTGGGAACAAAAAAAGAATGAAGAAAATTGCTCCATGGGAAGCCGAGAAAATGCATTTTTTAACGTATACCGATTTTGAACTTTGAGATTACATTTTCTCAAACCTGATTTTTGATTGGAATTTTGCTATTTTTGGTAATTTTCACTAGTAATATCGATAGTTTTTATTATAATAATATATGTTTTGATTATTTTAAAGATATGAAAATTGGTGTGAAGAAAGAGAATAAAAATAAAAAGGTGATGGTTCGAAAATTATGATCCTATTGTTTATATCTTTGCCGTAAATGCCGGTCAACTTTGACCGATTGTATCTCAGGAACCACTTATTACAATTTAAGGTTTTTTCTGTTGAAATAAGCGTCCTGCCGCTTTTTTCCAATACTGTTTTCATGAATTAATTTAATTTAATATTTTTTGAGATATTCTATTTGTTTATAAGCCAAAAAATTGTTTATAATTTTAAAATATTCCTGAGGCCGCCTAAATAGTCAAATTTTAATTCTGTAAAGTAGATTAGATATGCACAGTGACTTTTTATACAAGAATTATAATTATTCTTATGTATCCTAATTATTGTGGTTATTATAGCGACCGTAAATTTTTAATTAACAATTTAATTGCTGCTAAACTGTTCATCCAATTTCCATCAGCTTCTGGAATTATGATCTATACAAAAAGAGCTTTGACACTACTAAGTTATTTAATTACTGATAAACAATTACTTATCTGATTTTCTAATATTGGAAGCCCTTTTGTGTTCTGTTATATGTTTGTCAAAGGTTCTGCCAGTTTGACCAATGTAAGTCTTTGAAGATTCACTACATGTCGATTTTATACACCATTGGCTCTTTTTGTTCTTAATTTATTTGCTGCAAGTTGTTGTTTGTTCTGAAAGCTGGTGTTAATAATTTCTTTTTTATGTGTTTGGCTATTTTTGTTGATATATTTATTGCCTATATATGTAAGCAGCAGGTATTGTTTTTTCTGTGGTGGAAATACTAATTTAAGGGGATAGGTGCAAAATATCGGCTCCAATGCTATTTAAATGCATTCATTTTGTTCGAATCCTGAGAAAACTAATAAGTATTTTTTTGTAAATTCAAACGTAAAATACAAGAGTACATTATTACCGAGAGTAGAAAGTCCCTGAAAACTTCTAGAATGTTTATTTTAATAATAAGTTACAGGGGTGACAAACAAGAGAAAATTTAGTGTGATTTTTAATTTCATATATCTCATAATATGAAATAAACTTATTGTTTATTCTAACGGACTTTCTACCCTCGGTAATAATGTAGACATTCATTCCGTGTTTAAATTTTTCAAGAATATATATCTGTTTTTTTGGGGTTCGAAAAAAATGAACACCATGTCCGTGGTGATATTTTCCAAATCGAACATTCGCCACTTTTGCCATACAATGCACTCAGTTGAACAGAATGTGATGACAAGATAGTGACAAACAAGGCTACTAGACACGGCTTCAGGAGTATTTTGAGTTGTTTATTAAATAATATGATAGTGTATTTGATAAATAACTGATTTAAGACATGAAATTAATAAGAAGCTATTTATTGTTTATTATTTGTAGAAGATTCAAGCAGAGAATACACCAGGATATATTCTGCGATCCAAGTATTTTGTTGTTTAAAAAGTTCTTATAGTCCAGAAAGCCACTGCGCATCCGCTAGGTAAAATATTCTAATTCGGGTTTTTTGCACAATCTTACTCAAAAAAGACTCCTTTTAACAAATTTGCATGTTGCCAGGACCAAAAGGTGGTCAAAATTTTTTTAAACGTTTTTTTTTGTTTTTTTCCTAAAATTATTTTTTTTGCATGGAAAAAAGTTTTTTTAGTTTTTTTGGATCAATCCAAACAGAAAAGGTCTTTAGTGACTTTTCTCTAAAAATTATAGTTTTTGACATATAAGCGATTAAAAATTGAAAAATTGCGAAATCGGCCATTTTTAACCCTCAAAAACTATGTGAAAAACTGAAAATTTGAATGTTGCCAAGGTAGGTAGATATTCTTTAAACATCGATTGATGAAATCCCGAAGAGTTTTTTGCAATACAATATTCAAAACTCCTTTGTTTTTTAATTGCTAATCAAGCGTGCGCGACACTATTTTCCACCGACGACAGTATGGTGCAAATGAAAGGAATAAATTCGTTATCTCGTAAACCGGCGACTTTAAGGAAAAATTCCGAAACAGGTCGGTTTTTATTTTTAAGTTATGATATTGTGGCATATATGGTATACTAGTGACGACATCCATCTGGACGTGATGACGTAATCGATGATTTTTTTAAATGAGAATAGGGGTCGTGTGCTAGCTCATTTGAAAGGTTCTTCAATTCTCTATTCAGTAATATAAACATTTACATAATTATTTATACACGGTGTCCAAACAATTTTTATTAAATTAAATTAACTTCTCGATAAATTTAAAATGCAAAGTCTTCAGCGTCGTAGAATAACTCAATCTTTATGCTTTTTATTTAAAATTATTAACAATCAAGTAAATACTCCTGAGATATTGCAACTTCTTAATCTCCACGTACCACGTGTTGCTTCTCGTACTTCACAAACGTTTTATGTTAACAGAGCCAGATCAAATATTTTGGTGCAGTCACCTCTAGTACAAATGCAAGCTCACTACAATGCGAACTCTGATCTCTTTGACATCTTCAATTCTAATTTACGCATCATTAAGAATACTACTAACGATATTAGGTTGCAACCAGTCACTTTTTAACATCTTGCTGTTATATTATATATTTATTCTGTATTTTTGTATTTAATTCTTTTACATACTATGTATTTTCTGTTTTTCTTTAATTACTTTATAAGTATTTGTTCGTCGTTGTTCGTATGTGAGTGTGTTTTTCTCATTTTGAGTTTTTTCACACACTTACATATAAACGGCGTTTATGTAGTCTATGTATTTTATACTGTTTTGTTGTTATGTTTATGATCTGTAAACGGTAAATTTACTAATACGCTTAATACACTAACCCAGATTGTAATTGGTCCAGTACTGTTATTTGGGTACTAAATAAATAAATAAATAAATAAATAAATAAATAAATAAACTATTTGACAAAAAAAGAAGTAGAAGGACACCCTGTAGGTATAAATAATTATGTAAATGTTTACATTACTGAATAGAAAATTGAAGAACCTTTCAAATGAGCTACCGCACGACCCCTATTCTTATTAAAAAAAATCATCGATTACGTCATCACGCCCAGACGGATGACGTCACTAGCATACGAGATACGCCACAATATCATAACTTAAAAATAAAAATCGACCTGTTTCGGGATTTTTCCTTAAAGTCGCCGGTTTACGAAATAGCGAATTTATTCCTTTCATTTGCACCATACTGTCGGTGGAAAATGGTGTCGCGCACGCTTGATTACCAATTAAAAAACAAAGGAGTTTTGATAATTGTATTGAAAAAAACTCTTCGGGATTTCATCAATAGATGTTTAAAGAATATCTACATACCTTGGCAACATTAAAATTTTCAGTTTTTCACATAGTTCTTGAGGGTTAAAAATGGCCGATTTCACAATTTTTCAGTTTTTAATCGCTTATATGTCAAAAACTATCATTTTTAAAGAAAAGTCACCAAAGGCCTTTTCTGTTTGGAATGATCCAGAAAACCTAAAAAAACTTTTTTCCATGCAAAAAAAATAATTTTAGGAAAAAAACAAAAAAAAAAAACGTTTAAAAAATTTTTGACCACCTTTTGGTACTGGCAACATGGAAATTTGTTAAAAGGAGTCCCTTTTGAGTAAGATTGTGCAAAAAATCCGAATTAGAATATTTTCCCTAGCGGATGCGCAGTGGCTTTCTGGACTAAAGCGTTCCGTAGTAACATAAAGAAATAACTTTTTCTCTTTCTTAGGGCCGGTTGTTCGAACGCTAATCAACAATGATCATTATTAAATATTTAATTACTGTCACCAAAACTGTCAATGTCAACTTTGTTTGGGTTGCTGAAAACATAATTAATTACAATTATGAGATTTATTATTAATTATGTTAATAATTATTGTTATATTAATTAATTATAGTCTCAGAATTGTAATTAATTATGTTTTGACAACCCAAACAAAGTTGACATTGACAGTAATTAATTATTTGATAATGATCATTGTTGATTAGCGTTCGAACAACCGGCCCTTAGAGTAGGTTTTTATTGTATATTATATAAATTATTCACTTTCGCTAACTATTTATTCAGTGATTATATAATTATATAATCACTGAATAAATATCGTATGAAAAAGTAATCGTATTAATTAATAATTTAAGCGATTAAACAAGTAACGGTTATCCAAGAACATTCAAAAGCCATCTCAAAGTTAATGATGACTGATGACAATGTCATTGTCAACTAATCTCCATACAAGTGAGAATTTCACTACACGTAATTTGCCGTATAAAGAAAGAAAAAGTAAGGATAGCCCTAAAATATTTGCGTCTACGCTCTTAAGGGCTTTCTTATGTCAATCTTGGTTTAAAATTTTGTTAATAATTGTTTGTTCGTTGTACTCATTGTTTACTACTATTTGCTTAATGATGTTCAATTCTATCTCGAAGTCATTTATTGACATGGGAATTTCTGTCAATATATGTAATGTATATGACATACATATATGTAATGACATTCTTAACTTCATACGGACCTTCCCATTGTCTTTGTAGTTTAGGACACAGGCCTCGACGACGTTGTGGATTATAAAGCCAGACAAGATCACCTACTTCGAAGCTTCCATTCTTGCAGCGAGAATCATATTGATCTTTCATTCTGTCACTGGCTATCTGGATGTGTTGTCGGGCATGTTCATGAATGTTGTTCATTCGTAACTTCAGGCGGTCTACGTATTCTTCGCCTGCAACATATTCCTCGGAAGGTCTGCAGCCAAACTCTAGGTCGCAGGGCAACCGAACTTCACGACCCAACATCAGGCAGGTTGGTGTTTGACCTGTAGTTTCATTCACGGCCGAGCGGTAGGCCATCAGGAATAAATGAATGTGTTGGTCCCAATCTCGCTGATGTTCAGATACAACTTTGGACAAGTGTTTACCCATCGTTCGGTTCATCCTCTCGACCATTCCATCTGATTGAGGATGCAGGGGTGTTGTTCTGGTCTTATTGGCACCAATCAATTTACAAACGTTTTGGAAAAGAGCTGACACAAAGTTTCGCCCTTGGTCGGAGTGGATCTCCAAGGGAACACCAAATCGGCTGAAGAATTCTTTAACAAGTACCTCTGCAACGGTAGCAGCTTCTTGATTTGGTAATGCATAGGCCTCGGTCCATTTCGTAAAATAATCCATGGCTACCAGGATGTATTTATTTCCAGCATCAGTTTCTGGAAATGGACCTGCAATGTCGATTGCTACTCTTTCCATAGGACTGCCAACATTGTACTGTCTCATGGGTGCTCTCTTTTTACCAACTGGACCATTACCGGATGCACACAGTTCACATTTCTGGCACCATCTTCTTACATCATCTTTACAGTTCACCCAATAGAACCGTTCTCGAACCTTTTGCAGAGTCTTCGTAATACCAAAGTGTCCACCTGATGTACCGTCATGCAACTGTATGTCAATGTAACAAGCTAAGATAAGCTTCTGTATGGAAGTCACTTGTGTTTTATGTTTTTTTTATTTATACTACACTTTACTTACTCGATCAGCCGCTCAATGTAATGGCATTTCGGTATTATCGTTCATCACTTTTATCAATGTTTTTAAATAAACCTGTACCCGTAACCTTTAAACAAATTCAATGGTTTTCCTGAATAATATATTATAGCTCCATAATACTCTTTTAATAGTAGAGACATAAAGTTTTTAGCTGCGACTCGCAGTTTTATTGTCTTTTTATACATATATTGAAAAAGAGAAGTAGCAAGCAGTATACGGAAAACAAGAGGTCGTAAATTTTGTAAATTTGCGAGGTATCAGGTTTGTTTTGCACAAATTGTTTCTTAGAATTTATGAGTTTTGAATCGAGCTGACCTAGAATCGATATCTTAGCAAAAATAGAACATTCCGTTAATGCTAATATTCTAGTTGGCAGAATTGCAGTCTTTTACTACCTGCAGTTTGAACAAAACTATTACTTAACTATGCCTCAATTGTATCGGAAACGGTTTGCACGATTTTTATAGTTTTTGGTGTGTTCTTTCCTTCTAAGACAAGCTTAGAAAAAAATATGATTATGGAATTGGTACTCACCATTTGTTTGTGGATTTTAGATGTGCCTATGACAGTGTAGACAGAAACGCATTCGGTATACAAAGCCATGATACAATTTAATATTTCAATATGCTTAGTGAGGTTGGTGAAAGTAAACCTCTCAAAAGTCGAGTGTAAGGTTAGAGTCCAGAATGGAATATCAAGAAATTTCCAGACACAAACACGGCTTCTACAGGGAGATAGCCGGTCGTGCTTTCTATTCAACATTGCCCTAGAGAAAGCTATTAGATATTCTGGAATAATAACAAGAAGAACCATTATTAATAGGAGTGTGCAAATTCGAGCATATGCAGAGGACATTGATATCATAGCACAAAGAAAGGAGGACTTGGTTCAATCGTTCACGGCATTGGAAGCAGCAGCAAAAAGAATGTTGCTAAAAATTAATATTAATAAAAATAGGTACAGTGGAACCCCGATAAGTCGGCCCCCGATAACCCGGAAGTCCTGACCGATTTTCATCAGACAAACATTTCAACAATAAAAATGTACTATCCGTTGAAAAATAATTCGGATGGAATTCCCCAGATTATTTTGTGCTCGATATCGGCCAAGTCTCCTGGGGAACTCCATCCGAATTATCTTGCAAGGGATAATATGTGATATAATATTTGAGAGATAATGTGTATTTGTGTAATTTGAACTATGTATACGACAGTAAAAATGACTCATGGCACACGGCGGCGGCGGCAGAGCAACGGACATTGTCTCGGAATGATCGGAAACAACCGGCACCTGTTATTCCTTTATTTATTTCAAACTGTCTTAGAATTGTTTAAAAAAGACTAAAAGACTATTTAAAAAATTCTTTTTTAAACAATGGTCTTAGTTTTCACTTTTCATAACATCGTTCCGATTGTGACTGTATTGTGTGTAGCACAGTCTTGTATTGTTTGCTTCCGTTTGCTTAGGTTTGTGTTTGTGTGTTTTTAATAATTTAGATATGTAGGTACTGTGCATATATTTTTCGTGTTATTTCAATTATAACGGAGTTTATTTGTAAGTATACAGTATTTTATTGATTTTTACCATATTCTCCGGCTAACCCGGATTTTCGATAACCCGGATCGGCGGCGGTCCCGATTAATCCGAGTTATCGAAGTTCCACTGTATATGGAGTTTTTAAATAACAATCCAGTAGCAGAACCCGAAGATCTAACGGTGGGAACATATACTTTGGAAGGAGTAAGAGAGATCGTATATCTAGGCTCACAAATCAACCAAGGTAATACAGTAACTGCAGAAATTAACAGACGTATATATCTAGCAAACAGAGCGTACTATAGATTAAAGAAACTTTTAACATCAAACGTAGTCACAAAAAGAACAAACATATTGATATACAGAATTTTAATCAAGCCTGTCCTCATTTACGCGTCAGAAACGTGGACGATAACAAGAAGTGATGAAGAATGGTTAGGCTGTTTTGAACGTAAAATCTTCAGACATAACTATAAAGGAGTACAGGAAAACGGATTATGGCGTAGACGCTATAATTTTGAGCTTTACCACCTTCACAGTCAGCCTAGTATTGGTAGATCTAACAAAATAAACAGGCTGCGGTGGCTAGGCTTCTTAGAGAGAATGAATAAGGTAGAGCCATCGAAACACATTTATAGCAAGAGACTGGTTGGAGTGAGGAGAAGAAGTAGGCCCAAAACACGATTTAAGGACCCGTTGGAAGACGACATGCGAGTATTAGGAGTCATCATCATCAATGGCGCTACAACTCTTCGTGAGTCTTTGCCACGTTTACTATTGCCTTCCATGTTTGTCGGTCCTGTGCCACTAATTCCCATTGTTACACTCCCACTTTCTCTACATCTTCTTTGACTGCATCTTTCCAGTCTATTAGCCTTTATATATCTGACTAGATTTTCTTTTCCGAATAGAGACTATAGCTCGTTATTTTATCTGCGCCTCCATTCGTTTGTCACGCTGTCTCTGCAAGGACCATATATCATTCGAAGGATTTCATGTTCCCACACCAGCAATTTATTTACTTCTCTTTTTGTTAGCGTCCATGTTTCGCTTCCATACGTGACTGCTGGTCGTATTATGGTCTTACATATCTGGATTTTTGCACCTCGTGAAAGAAGTTTTGACTTCATTAGATGTTTCATTGCAAAGAAAGATCTGTTTCCTGCCATTATTCGCGTTTCAACTTCTCGCTCTAATTTGTTGTCATTTGTGATTGTTGGTCCTAGATATTTAAATTCTTTAACCACTTCGAAGCTATGATCGTTTATAGTAATATTTTGTCTTATTCGCCGTCGTTCTTGTTTTGAGACGACCTTGTGTTTTGTTTTGTCTTCATCTATTTTTAGACCGATGTTTAATGCAGCTTCTTCAAAGCTCGAGAAAATATCGTTAATTTCTAATGTTGATTGTGCTACTGCGTCTACGTCATCGGCAAAGGCGAGTATGATTTTTGCTCCCCGAGCAGTTATGTCTGGCTTGATTTTTGCATAAATTTTTCGCATGACATATTCTAAGGCCAGGTTAAACAACAATGGGGACAACGGATCTCCCTGTCTCAGTCCAGAATTTACGCAAAAAGCATTTGATATGTTTCGACTTATTAGTTCAAAGGAGTATTGTGCAACGGAGTTACTTACACACATTTTTGTCATCGCAGCTAGTTTCTTGGGTACGCCGAGCTCGATCATTGCCTTCAATAATGTTGCACGATTAATTGAATCATAAACCTGTTTGAAGTCTATAAAGATCTGATGAACGTCCTGATTATATTTCCAATACTTTTCAAGCATTTGTCTTACTGTAAATATTTGAGTATTAAGAGTGCGAAATTGTAAAACCAAGGCGAAGGATAGGAAAGAATGAAAGCTGATTATCGAACAGGCAACATGGGTTGTAGAGCCAATGATGATGATGTCAATACTATTTTAACCCGGCTCCTGCCACGTGGCTTTGCAAGGCGCCAACTGCCACGTGGGGTGCTCACAGCACCCCTTAAAATTTTTTTGTGATCTACTTGTTTAAAAAACAAAATAATGTGTTGAGTAACAGAAGAATATAGAAAAACATGTTTTATTAACTTAGTAGCCACTAATATGTTATAAAAGGTAAAAAGTATAATGAAAAAGGTGTTATAAGCAAACTAGCAAGTACCAAGCCATAATAAATGAAGTCAAGTAAAATATCTAAAAAAAAAATAAGATTTAGTGAGTATAGAGTCTATATTAATAATGTAAATCAGTTATTTCAATAAAAAATGTAAATTTGACCTGTTCATCAAAAATAAAAAAAAATAAAACTTAAAGTACCAGATGATGACACCCCAATTCGACTTTAGAGCTACAAGTTCAGAATGACACTAAATAACCACTTCAAACACTAACACATGTACGCTTTATAATATTATAGAAAGCTACTATGACGCACAGCTTGGTTACCAAACTTGAAATACCAAATATTTGATAAAAATGTGTTATGGGGTGCTGGTAGCACCCCACGTGGCAGGTGCCGGGTTAATAGTAGATACATAAAGTTTTTAGCTGCGACTCGCAGTTTTATTGTCTTTTTATACATATATTGAAAAAGAGAAATAGCAAGCAGTATACGGAAAACAAGAGGTCGTAAATTTTATACATTTGAGCGGTATCAGGTTTGTTTTGCACAAATTGTTTCTTAGAATTTATGAGTTTTGAATCGAGCTGACCTAGAATCGATATCTTAGCAAAAATAGAACATTCCGGTAATACTAATATTCTAGCTGGCCGGATTGCAGTCGTTTACTACCTGCAGTTTGAACAAAACTATTACTTAACTATATATTATACCTATCTACAGTGGGTGCCCAGATTACTAGGAACAGTAACATAATTTTTAATTTTTTAATTGATGTAGCAAGTAATTGGCTTTAACTTCAATTAAATCAAATTGGCGATGCCGCTGTTTGCTGAAATTATAGCTTCTACGCATCATGTCATATTCTGAATACAAGCTTCTGAGTTATTTTTTAAGTTTGTGGTATTCTTTAAGAGCTTCAATTAACTTTTAATAACCAGTTCTTTGTGACCCTTATAGAAAAACGAAAACGAGGAAGACGGTGTCTGAAAGCAATTTCATCATCATCATCATCCAACCTTCTGCATCCAAAGTTGAACATAGGCCTCCCCTAATTTCTTCCAATTTTGTCGGCCTCGGGCTTTCTGCAACCAATTCCCAGCAATCCTTTTGACGTCGTCTGTCCATCGTGTAGGTGGTCTACCTCTACTTCTTCTGTCTTCTCTTGGTCTCCACACTGTAATTTTTTGGGCCCACCTCCCGTCCTTCATTCTGGCTACATAGCCTGCCCAATTCTACTTCAGCCATTCTACTCGCTCTATGACATCTGTGACGCCTGTCCTTCTTCTGATTTCTTCGTTTCTGACCCTGTCTCTGAGAGTCAGTCCAAGTAGTGACCGTTCCATTCTTCTTTGGGCCACTCTAAGTTTCGTTGCTGTTACCTGGGTTAACGATAATGTTTCAGCGCCGTAAGTCATGACTGGAAGCACACATTGGTTGAACGTCTTCCTTTTCAAATAATTTGGCAAGTTGCTCTTGAAGATGTCTGATTGAGCTCCATATGCGGCCCATGCTAAGGTAATCCTTCTCTGTAATTCAGCAGTTTGATTGTCCCTGGCAATTTGGATTTCATGCCCTAAGTATTTATATTTATGGACCAATGCTATTTCGTTGACGTCGACTTTTGGATTTTCGCTTGGTACCAGGTTTGTCATGTATTGTGTCTTTCCAAAATTTAAGTTTAAACCAACTTTTTTACAGGCGGCATCTAACTCAGTAAGCGCGAATCGTAGGTGGTAGAGCCTTTCACCGTCGACATTTATTCCTTTGGCGTCCCACTCCAATTGTTTGAAAGCATGTTCAAGTACTGCCGTAAAGAGTTTGGGAGATAACGTATCTCCCTGTCTAATTCCTCTTTTGATTTTTATAGATTTGGTATCTTTGTGTAGTCGGACGGCCATGGTTGCATTATTGTATATGTTCGCTATCAGTTTGGAGTACCGATAATCTATACGACTTTCCTCCAATGCTCTCATTATGCTGTTAATTTCAATCGTATCAAATGCTTTGCGAAAGTCTACGAAAGCCAGGACCAATGGTCGGTTGTATTCGATAGTCTTGATAAAAATCCAATTTTGTTTCCAGTCTATTTGTTATTATTCTTGTGAATAACTTGTAGAGGTGGTCTAATAGGCTTATGGGCCGGTAATTTTCGAGGTCTGTTGGATCGCCCTTTTTGTGTAATAAGATGGTAAGTGCACTGTGCCATCTTGTAGGTGTTTCACTTTGGTGCAGGCATAAGTTGAACAATTCCTTTATGTTGTTTAAAAGTCTGTCTCCTCCAATCTTTACGGCTTCTATAACGATATTATCTTCTCCCGGAGCTTTATTTCTTTTCATTTTTCTCAATGCGTTCCTGATTTCGTCTGTTGATATATCAGGCATCAATTCCGATCCGTGGTTGACTAACCTTTCCTGAATCTTCGAGTGACTCATCGTGGTTTTGTTGGCTGTTGTACAGTTCTGTATAGAAGTCTTCTACTACCCTTAATAATTCATCTCTGTTGATGATGATATTTCCATCTCTATCCTTTAATTTGATTATTTCTTTTTTGCCATTTGTTAATATTCTTCTTAGAACTTTGAGGCTCTTGTTATCTTCAATTGTTTGTTGAATTTGTTTATATTTTCGGTTGTCCGTCCTAATAGATTTTTGTATTCTTTTACTTATCTCTCTAAGTTCGTGGTGTTCTTTATTTCTATTACTTTGTTTTTTCTCCGCTCTTCCATTAATGCTTGTGTTTGGGGAGAAAGCAATTTAAGAGAAGACTTTTACAATTAATAGAAAGTAATGGCTATTGGGAATAGAGAGGCGTAAAACGCTATAAAACCGGTTTAGTATATATGAAAATACAAAAATATGTATAGTGTCCTTTATAATTTGGCCACCCACTGAATATACAGGGTTAGTTTTAGGTATGGAATGCCTCAATTATCTCTGAAACTGCTTGCATGAAGTTTATACTAGTTTTTGGTATGTCAGAGAACTGTGATGCTGTTAATATTATGGTGCTATGTACATTGTGGTTAGATCTTTGCTTTTTATGTAAATACAGTCGAACCCGCTTATTGGAATAGCTTTTGTGCCAAACAAAAGTATTCCTATAACCGGGATATTCTAATAACCGATAATTGGTTGCTAGTAGAAACGTTTCGGGACCTCAAATTTCTATTCCTTAAACCGGGATATTCCTTTAACCGGTATTTTAATAAGCGGGTTTGACTCTATAATGAAATTTATCTTTTTCTCATCTCATCAAAAGATGATAATTTATTTCATGTTTTTTATCGATTGACAAAGATTCACTATCTGACAAATCATAAAATAAATGTAAAAACCCACATCTAACACTTTTTATGTAAGGAAATTATTTTTTCGACGTTTTATTATTCTAATTATTTTTATCTATTTATTCAAGTTTTTTTTTATCAAGATGTCTTCTTTTTATCGTCACTTATCTTGTTTAAGCGACGATATTTTACTGAATATAGGATGATTTCCTTTGCCCCAACTTTTCAATTGTTGACAACTAAAACTATATCTATCTCAGAAAATTTTAGCATTTCTAGGGACGATTTGTCCAGTCAGTATGTTATGACCGTTTTAGGAGAGTCATATCTCAGTAGAAATGCTTGTCGTTTTCCAATAGCCAATATTCATTTCAGAAATTGTATTCGACAAAATGCTTTTGAATATTTCAAAAGTTACATATTGTAGTATTCAATACGATGAAAAAATTCAAACCCAATTCTTTAAAAATCCCGAGAGACTCAATTTTATATAAGAATACAATTTTATTTTTATTTGCGATGTCTACATAAATGCATAAACGAAAATAACGTTCGACTGTCTCTTGCTAATTAATGAAGTGGTAGGGGAACAAAGTATGCTAAATTTGCAGTCACTCGAGCGTTATAGGGACCTATTAGGTTATGATTATTAGGTCCTATAACCAAAAAAAGTTAAGTAAAATTTTCCATTTTAGTGGAGACCTTCGACTTTTTAATTAAATTTTCCATTTCCAACAATCGTTTTTTCCGATTATGGCGCTATCTATCCCTAATTCGAAAAAATATCTCGAATAAAATTTGCTTATTTTTGCGTAAAGAATCCAAATCTGCGATAAAAATTTGGGGATCCCATTTAAGATTTTAAAGTGACCCCCCACCTCACCTCCGTGAGGTGTCGCGTTTGGTACCATTCGATATATTTTTCAAAAAAAATTTGAAAGTTTATTTTGCAGTCTTTTGATCTGATGTTCATTTTGCCAAATATGGCGGAGTTTGTATTTAAAATTTTAAATTTACCCCCCACTCCTCTCCGTGGGGGGGTCATGTTTAGTACCATTCGATAGATTTTTTAAAAATATTGAAGACGTATTTTTTAGTTTTTCGATCTGACGTTCATTTCGCGAAATATTCACTTTTTTTGTGAAATTTCAGAATCAGTCAGATTTTTTAAATATACACTGTTTTACATGTACTTAACCTTATCTTACTCTGACAATTTCGAGTATTTTTAAGGATAGATTTTTTTTTCGGGCCCCCCTTAACGAACTTCCCGGTGTTAAGGGCCAATATATGGTAGAGGTACATCTGCAGGGTACCAGGTTTCTCCCCATATGATAATCTGACGTGCTCTAGTAACTGCAAAAATCCCCGCTTGGGCTCCCCTACAACATAAACTTTAAAATCTTCTATAAAAAAGTCAAAATTTATAAACTGCCATTCAAAATCGCTCTAATTTTTAACTAAACAGGATTGCTCTATCACTGAGTAAAAAATATGCTAATTAAATTATTAATGAAGTCAAAACTGAGCCTCAGTGTGAAGGTATGTGTCCAGTAGACGAAGTTTTCGTGTTCGTGTATAAATGTTAGAATTTGCATAACCCGCAAAGTAGAGCGAATGCTGAAAATAAAACATTTCGTTAGGAAATTCTCGAAATTTTCTGGTAAAATTCACCGGAGAAAAGCTACACTTTAAAAATATGTAAATTATATGTTTCAATCAGAAATCGTATGGTAATTATTACCTGATTGTAAAGTATGCATATTGTAAACGAAACTTACTATCTAATTATACAGTTATGGTAGGGGAACCCAAGCGGGGATTTTGGCAGTTACTCGAGCGCGTCAGATTATCATATGGGGAGAAACCTGGTACCCTGCAGATGTACCTCTACCATATATTGGCTCTTAACACAGGGGTGTTAGTTAAGGGGGGCTCGAAAAAATCTATCCTTAGAAATACTCGAAATGGTCAGATTAAGATAAGGTAAGTTAAAGACATGCAAAACAGTGTATATTCCAAAAATCTGACGATTTAAGCGGGGTATAAGGAAATGGGTGAGTTAAAAATTTCACAAAAAAAGCGAATAATTCGCGAAATGAACGTTAGACCGAAAAAGTAAAAAATACGTGTTCAAAATTTTTAAAAATCTACCTAATGATACCAAACATGACCTTCCACGGTGAGGGAGGGGGTAAATTTAAAATTTTAAATACAAATCTTGCGATATTTCGCAAAATAAACATTAGATCGAAAAACTGTAAAATATACTTAATCAATATTTTTGAAAAATCTATCGAATGGTACCAAACACGACCTCCACGGAGGTGGGGTGGGAGTTACTTTTAAATCTTAAATGGGAGACCCAAATTTTTATTCCAGATTTGGATTCTTTACGCAAAAATAAGCAACTTTTATTCGAAACATTTTTTCAAATTATGGATAGATGGAGCTATAATCGGAAAAAACCATTGTTGGAAATGGAAAATTAAATTAAAAATGGAAAGTCCCCACTAAAATGGAAAACTTTACTTAACTTTTTTTGGTTTTAGGACCTACTCTTCACAACCCAATAGGTCCCCAAAGCGCTCGAGTGACTGCACATTTAGCATACTTTAGCTCCCCTACTATAAACATTTCTGTTTGTGTTGCTTTTTTTTCTCTAATGCATTCCAACACTCACAGCATATGCGATTTTTGATAACTACCCGCACACCATTTGCTGAACAAAATTTTGCTTAGTTTAACCAGTGGGACAACTTTTGTGAATCAAATATTCTATCTAAATTACCTACTTAATGTCCTAGTGCCTTTATTTAAAAAACTAACTTTAATTAAAAATAGAAAAATCTCCTCTTATGATAGTAGTTCTTTTTCCAGTTCCTCTCCGTCAATTATCTTTAATTCTTCTTTCGATTACTCACATTTTGTGTTAATTTCGCAATACAATAATTCTTCATGAAAATCAAAATTTCCGCAATTACTAGTGTTCAGGTTCTGCCTTTATTTCTTCGTTATGAACATTTGTTTCTTTCATTTCTCTTTCTCTTTCTCTTTCTGCCAAGTTTTCATTTTCCACTACATACTTCTGAGTATTTTGTTAATAGCATATTCTATTCTCATTCAGGTTCACATTGTTTTTATGAATCCCAGGCATCCATTTTTCTTGATTTGCTCTTCCAATTTTTCTGGGTTTTCTTCCACTCTTCCCTTTGTTTTCCGTACTCGTTATTTTGCTTTTTTCATGTTTTGATTAATCGCCAGATTAACTTTCTTTTCATTTTTATTGTCCAGTGGAGCATCATCCTACACTTCAATTATTATTGCTTCCCCCTTTCTATTTTTAACTCCTTTTCTTTAAAGTCTATATTTATATATTTACCAATTGCTGGTTAATTGGTAAATTTCCAATTCCGAATCTCTTAACATTTTTAAAGGTTTGTTGTTAATAAAAGCATTTACACACAATACATTAAATTTTTTACTTTCAAAGCGTTTCCATCTAATTTGAAAAAATTCTATTAGGTTATAATTTTAGGTCTGGATCCCGCGTATAAAAAAAGGTAATTAATAGCAAGCTGAAAATTTGTTAATAGCTTAGGGTGTCTCGTCGGATAAACTTTGATATATGGGAACACTGTAACAGGGGCAGTTTTAATTGTGGAACAGCTTAAAAATTTAGAACGGTCACACCACGAAAACGGCACATTTATTTTGTCCCACAGAACAGACTTAAACTCTCCGAACAGAGATTAAACTCTCATGCAAAAATCAGACTGATATTTATCACCTGTCATCATTCCTGCCATTTGACATATTCTATATGTTCCTCTCATTAAAACGCCCATTTGGTGATAAATAGCAGTCTGATTTTCGCATGAGAGTTTAATCTCTGTTCGAAGAGTTTAAGTTTGTTCTGTCGGACAAAATACATGTGCCGTTTTCGTGGTCTGACCGTTACAAATTTTTAACCTGTTCCACAATTAAAACTTCCCCTGTTCCAGTGTTCCCATATATCAAAGTTTGTCCGACTAGACACCCTTAAGCTATTAACGAATTCTCAGCTTGCTATAAATCAACTTTTTTTCCTCCGTGGGATCCAGACTTATTTTATTTCGTACCCCCTTGAGAAAAATGACAGTCTTGATTCATTGTTCTGATTTCCTTCTTCGTTTCTTTCGGTGTTGACATTGTTTATTTCTCTTCTCTGTCCTTTGTGTTGGCCGTTATTGTATCGGTTTTCGCGATATCCATCTTGTGACAGCGAAATGTAAAAATAAAGGCATTTTCAATTGACATGGTTTTAATTTTAAATAAAAATACTAAACAACGATAGACATTAATTTAATATTTATTTAAAATATTATTCATAATTTTAGTCAAAATTTTTATAGTGTACTTTGCCCTAAAACACAGTTTATCCATCATGCAGCGGAAACCAGACGAACATTTCATTCAAAGAATCTTTCAAATACCGAGACACGAAAAACCTTTGATCCCAAAGACGAGTATGTTGGTTCTTGGGACAACTAACAAGATGGAGAAGAAGTTGCGACTTACCTTTATATATGTTATAAAATTGTACTAATAAGGGCAAAACGTTTTAAATGGCTTTAAGTTGTGTTAATTATAATGTTGCCTGAGTTCTACATTTATATACCTATATTTATAGTTTTTACGAATGATTGCTATGTAAATTTTTGGAAATAACTAAAGTAAAATAAGAAGACGTTAGCTTAGTGTGAAAACCTCGTATCTCATTTGTTTTTCGAAAATTACATTTTGGTGGTTTTAGTTTGAAAATCTCACAATTTACAACTGTTAGAAAAAATCCAAATACACTAGACTATTTTCTACAGCCGAAAAAAGAAACCACGTGTATCAATAATTGCTTTCTTGATTTATTGTGAATACCACGTATATTTATAACGAAGAATTTGGTATTTAATTTGGAGTGTTTGTTTGAGAGGTTCGACTTATAGAAATGTTTTTTGTGAACAATAAAAGGTAGTCCGGCATATAGAAACATTTTATGAAACTTAAATCAAAAGATTTGTTCTGTATCAAACTAGTATTTGGAGGTGTGCAATAAGCTATGAAAAATGAAAACCTCGTAAATAATAAAAACCATAACCTCATTTTAGATGAAAAACACGTGTATCAAGATATACGAGGTTATCATAGTTACTTGGGCAAATGCTCTATGTACTGCAAGGATATTTACGTGTTTTTTTTAGTTAATATTTGTATTTCCAATTTAATAGCAACATTTAACACTTATAGCTCTGGGCCAATATCAGATATTTGTCTCAATGTGCTCGAATTAAAAATCATCATCATCATTATTTGGCTCTATAGCTCTATGTGAGTCTTGACCGCGTTTACTATTTCCCTCCATTGTTGTCGGTCCTGAGCAGCTATTTCCTATTGCTGTACTCCCATTTTGCGTAGCACTCCCATTTGCGGCCACTGCGTCCTTCCATCTCTTTCTTGGGCGACCAACTGACCTTTTGCCATCGGGGCTTTCCCAGAATGTGGCGTTCAGAAGTCTTTTGTCACTCGATCTTAGCACGTGACCCACCCATCGTATTCGGTTTGCTTTAATGTAGCGCACTATGTTTTTATCTCCATATATTATCTGGAGTTCATCATTGTGTCTTCTTCTCTATTCTCCTGTTGTCTCTTCTCTGCAAGGCCCATAGATATTCCGCAGTATCTTTCTTTCAAGTACCAGTAATTTTGTCGTTTCCCGCTGGTTCAGAGTCCATGTTTCGCTTCCATACGTTATTGTGGGACGAACTATTGTCTTATATACTCTTATTTTTGCTGGTCTTAAGAGTATTTTTGATTTAAGTAGGGTTATTAATGAGTAATATGCCCTGTTTCCTGCAATGATCCTGGCTGCCACGTCCTTTTCGTATGTATTTTCAGATGTTATGATCGCTCCCAGGTACTTAAATTCTTTGACGACTTCAAAGTTGTATTCATTAATTGTTACGTTTTGTCTAACCGTTGGTCTAAGGTTCTTCGTAACCACCATGTACTTGGTCTTGTCCTCGTTGACCTTAAGACCAAATTCCTTGGCTCCGTTCTCGAAAAGGGTGAAAACTTCTTTTGCACCTCTGGTGGATTGTGCAATTGTGTCCACGTCGGAATTAAAAATACGTAACGGTAATTTTTGTTTTTAGGTTATATTATGCAGAAAATCAGTTTTTTGCCTCTCCTGTAAAAGTGGTTTTTCTCCCCTGGTTTTCACACTAAGCCATCGAAGAGTAAAATAATTACTTATTTGAGAACTGGAATTTATTGATCCATGATTAACGGCTAATTTAGAATATGGTTGGAATAGATAATTTAAGCAAACAAAAAAGTTAAAGTTAGCTTATATATTTTTGTTAAAATGTTTAGTGTTTTATTTGATAGATAAATAAGTTATTTCAACAGATTTTAGATAATTTGATTTTTTTAATCGAGACTTTAAGCAATTAGTAATTAGAGGCAAGCGTCCTCTTTATAGATCATTGAAAAATAATTTAAACGTTTCAAAATTTGTATACCTTGCCTTATTCCGTCTCTCTTGCCTTGTGATGTCAAAGTTTGCGATTTTTAACTGTTCTGATGACTTCCGTAACTTTTAACATCCGATGCAAAATAACTTCTTTAAGAACTCTATCCACCCAACTTATTCGTGGGATTCTCCGGTACACCCATATTTCAAAGGATTCCAGTTTAGTAAATCCGTTAAACTCCAATCTTTAACACCATACAAAAGAATGGGGAACACATAACATCACCCTAATCTAATTTTTAGACTCAAAGTAATATTGTTTTCACATAATAGTTTCTTCATCTTTAAGAATGTAGCTCTGGCCTTCTCTATACTTATTCTAATTTCTTTGCTCATATCCCAGTTCTCATTTAGATTAAAACCAAGGTAAGTGATACTCTTAGCTCTCCAGTTGTTCACCATAAACTGTTACTACTTCCGGTTGTATTGGCGTCATATTGACAACCATCACCTTGATCTTTACGATGTTCAGCTTGAGTCCATATTCATCACTTGTTGTTGTAATCTTATTATTCAGATGTTGAAATTCTTCGTAAATGCTTGCAATTAACAGAGTGTCATCCACGTACCTCAAATTATTAATATTGACGCTATTTATTTTGATACCACATTGAACAATATCCACTGTTTAATTGAAACCGAACTCAGAATATACACGGTGTTTCATTAATAATTGTCCATATAGTAACTGGAGAAACCTTACCACAAAATACGACGATTTAACCTAAAACACTTGAATAAAATGTGGTTGCTTACTGAGTTACAGGGTGTTTTATCTAAAAATTTAAAAACTATTTTTGCTCAGCATTTTAAAACTAGTCGATGTATCCTTTTCATACTTCACAAAAAGTATAGGTACTGTACAAAATACTAAATTATGTTAAACAAACGTTTCTGGCTATTACCAGAGGCGTACGACGGGGGAAAGTGAATGGTTGACCCTTTCCAAATTCTACGCCACTGGCGGAATTGCTATTTTAGTTCAATTTTTGGATTCTCCAATACTTTCTATGAAAACAATATAATCTTTATTCGTAAAGATAAAGTCATTAGTTTTCGAGATCTTTGAAGTTAAAAATGAAACGACACGGTTATTTTGATTAATGTATTGTGTCGTTTCATTCTTTATTTCAAATATCTCGAAAACTAATCATTCTATCGTTACGAATGAAGAGTATATTATTTACATAAAAATTTGTGGAAAATCAAAAATTACACTAAAATAGCAATTTCGTCAGTGGCGTAGAATTTCGGAAGGGTCAACCAGCCACTATCCCCTGTCGTACGCCTCTGGTAGTAGCTAGAAACGTTTATTTATCTTAATTTAGTACGGTGTACATTACATACACTTTCTGCCAAGTATGATAAGAATACGCCAAATAGTTTTAAAGTACTGGGTACAAATAATTTTTAAATTTTAATCATATGAATCATCTCATAAATCATCTCAAAATAACTGTGCCGTTTCATATTTAACTTCAAATATCTCGAAAACTAATGACTTTATCGTTACCAACAAAGAGTATATTATTAACGTAGAAAGTTTTGAAAAATCTAAAAATGGCACTAAAATAGTAAACACCTCCAGTGGCGTAGAATTTGAGAAGGGTTAACCATTCACTATCCCCTGTCGTACGCCTCTGGTAGTAGCTAGAACGTTTGTTTATCACAATTTGGTAGGGTGTACAGTAGTCGTACTTTCTGCTAAGTATGAAAAGAATATGTCGAATAGTTTTAAAATACATACTGAGCAAAAATAGTGTTTAAATTTTTAGTTAAAAAACCCTGTAACTCAGTAAGGAGCCACATTTTATTTAAGTGTTTTAGGGTAAATCTTCGTATTTTTTTGCTATGTTTGCTCCAGTTACTATATGGACAATTATTAATGAAACACCCTGTATGTTAAATACTAGTAGGAACAAAATGCAGCCCTTCCTTACTCCTCTTCTTATTTGAAGCTCTTGAGAAATGTTCCGGACAATCCTGATGTTAGCGTTAATGCCAGTAAAGATTTTTAATATTACGTAGGTCTTTATTATCAATACCCACCTGGTGAAAAATGGCAATTATTTCAGTATGTTGTACTTAATCAAACGCGATCTCAAAGTCAATAGAACATAAAAATTCACCCCAATTTAATTCTGCATAGAGGCATGTTTTTCCCGATTTGCTCCGACGAAAATTTTCCTCGGAAAATGTGGGTTTTCCCAACAAAATCTCGAATTTTCAAATAAATTTTTTGGACCAGTAATTATTTATCAATAATTATATAGCTTGGTGAAATAAAAGCTTTCTTGTTATAGATTATAAATTCAGAAGCCGGTGAAAATGAAACTAATATTTTAGCAACAATTCAATTGTTAATTAACAATTTACAGTCCCAATAACAACCAAAATAATCATGAGACGTTGATCAAACTTAGAAAGATTATAAAGGTATGATGCCTATTTAATATTTTGTTGACAAAATATAAATTTTTCATTTTTTTGCATAATCTTTAAATGTTTAAAGAAAATTGTTATAAACAAATTAACATTTCTCAGAAATTGTTTGTTATATTCTAATTTTAAAAAATACTTAAAATGCGTATTTCATAGATCTTGAAAATGAATGCTTTAGAAAAATTCTCCAACCATTTGCAAAAAAGTTATGAAACAGCAAAATAAATATACGAAATCTCCGTTGTTTATAATTTGTTTTAATTGTTTCAAAGCTTAAAAGTGCGTCTATGGTACAGCCTAATTATTCACAAAGAATGTCAAAAATTAGTGCAATGGTTATATTTTAATCAAAGATTAAAAATACTTGTTTTTGTAATTTTTAGCGCAAACGTAGGCCTGATACAGAGTCGGAGCTAAAATGTTCACTCGAAGCGACTGACACGCAGCTTACATTATTTATTAAAAGTGTACATCACGCGGCCGGTCGTCGCTCCGAGTGAAAATTTTAGCTACAGTACTGTGTTACTCTACTTTCGAGCGTGTAAATTACAAAAAAATATATTTATAATCTTTAATTAAAATATAACCATTAAACTGATAATCGATATTTTTTGTAAATAATTAGCTTGTACTTTAAACTCACTTCTACGCTTTGAAAAATTAAAAAAAATATAAACACAGTAGTAATCGTATGTTTACTTTGCTGTTTCATAACTTTTTTACAAATGGTTGCAAAAAGTTTTATAGCATTCATTTTCAAGATATTTGAAATGCGCATTTTAGCTATTTTTTAAAATTATAATATAATAAAAACTTCTTTGTGTGTTTGCCAAAGAAGGTGAATGCAAAAGAATGCAGTGACTACCGAACCATAAGCTTAATGTCACATACCTTGAAAATTCTATTGAAAATTATCCACGCCAGAATACACTCTAAACTGGAGCTGGATATTAGTGACACTCAATATGGGTTCCGCAATGGCATGGGTACCAGAGAGGCATTATTCTCCTTCAACGTGCTGACACAGAGATGTTTGGATGTTAACCATCCTCTTTACGTCTGTTTTATAGACTACAATAAGGCGTTTGATAAAGTAAAACATGATCAACTCATGGAAATCCTAAAAAATAAAAATCTAGATGAAAGAGATTTAAGACTAATAACACACCTCTATTACAATCAGCGAGCAATAGTAAGAATTGAAAAAGAAACATCTGAAGAAATGGAAATAAAGAGAGGAGTCAGGCAAGGCTGCATACTATCACCTCTATTATTTAACGCTTATTCTGAAGAGGTAATGCGAGAAACTCTGGAAGATGAAACAGTCGGCATAAGAGTAAATGGAGTCTTAGTTAACAACATCAGATATGCAGATGATACAGTAATAATAGCCGATAGTTTACAACACCTGCAAAGACTCATGAGTAAAATAGTAAGGTGTAGTAGGGAGTACGGACTCTCTCTCAATATCAAAAAGACGAAGTTTATGAAAATTAGTAAAAACAACCATAATACTAACGAAATCTTGATAGTAGAGGGCCAGCAGATCGAAAGAGTAAAAAAGTACACTTACCTAGGAACACTTATAACAGAAAATAACGACTACACTGCAGAAATAAAAGTCAGAATCGAAAAAGCACGTTCTAATTTTATAAAAATGAAAAAGGTCCTATGTAGCAAAGATTTAACATTAACTCTTAAAGTACGCCTAACAAAATGTTACGTCTACAGTGTTCTATACTATGGAGTGGAATCATGGACGTTAAATGTAGAGACAATGAGACGACTTAACGCCTTTGAAATGTGGACCTATAGAAAAATTATGAGGGTTTCCTGGGTAGATAGAGTTACAAACAATGAAGTACTGAGAAGAATAGGTAAAGAAAAGGAAGTTGAACTTACAATTAAAGAAAAGAAGCTACAGTATCTCGGACATGTGATGCGGGGCGAGAAGTATGGCATCCTACGACTCATAATGCAGGGAAAGATAGATGGCAGAAGAAGCATCGGAAGAAGACGAATTTCATGGTTGAAGAACCTGAGAGAGTGGTTTGGATGCAGCTCGAAACAACTATTTAGAGCTACTGCCTCAAAAATTAAAATAGCTATGATGATTGCCAACCTCCGTAGCGGAGATGGCACCTGAAGAAGAAGAAGAAAAACTTTCTGAGAAACGTTAATTTGTTTATAACTATTTTTTTTAAACATTTAAAGATTATGCAAAAAAATAAAAAATTCATATTTTGTCGACAATATGTTAAATAGGCATCTCATCTTTATAAGATTTCAAAGCTTGATCAGTGTATCATAATTATTTTGGTTATTATTGCGACCGTAAATTATTAATTAACAATTGAATTGTTGCTAAAATATTCGTTTAATTTTCATCAGCTCCTGGAACTATAATCTAAACCAAAAAGGCTTTTAAGTCACCAAATTATTTAATTATTGGTAGATAATTACTTACCTAAAACTTTATTTGAAAATTAAAGATTTTGTTGGGAAAACCCGCATTTTCCGAGGAAAATTTTCGTCGGAACAGATCGAGAAAAACGCGTCTCTGTGCAGAATTTAATCACGGTGAATTTTTATTTGGGTGTTTTTGTTGTAAAGTTAAAATCTTCGGAGTTATAAAGCAATAATTGAAAAAAACACGATTTTCGTGCGCCATTTTGTTTATAAAAAAAGTAGCACACTATCTGAGGACTTTGCATACCTATATTATTAATATATATGATCTTATAATTCGATCCCAGCAATAAAATTGCTGGTAAATAACTTTTCCCAAAAATGGCCTATTCTCCGATAATCAGCCCAGACTCAATTGCGCCAGTTGTATTAATAATATTAATGTTAATAAATGAAATACAAATATTTTGACGTTTCACAATTTCACAATTCACTTTTAATTGCAGTGCCTTAAATTTTTTAAAGCACTGGTGCTTTAAAGCTCCTATGGAGTACTATAAATTGCATTTTTAACACGTTTATAGAAAAATATATTTAAAAACACTAATATATCCTTTCCACACCTTTTCTGGACTGATACATACAAAAATTAAAACATTTAGTAACGAACTCCATACTGTCTGTGTGCGCATGCGCGCAGATTAATAAAATTTCACCCTCAATCGCGCCTAAAGATATAACTTCAAAAATAAATAGGAAATATATACGAAATTACAATACAAAAACTATTTAGGAGGTAATTGATTAGAATAAAAGCTAAAAATAATTAAGAATAATATAGCTGGAGAACTAAAGATCTTTAAACTTCTGTGATCTAGAAAGTACAGTAATATAGGAAAAAATAGTAAAAGTACAAGGCGATAACACATATCAATATTTAAAGTCGAACATAGAATACGGCAATGTGATAACATCTCACCAAGGCTATTGGACTACAATGATGCTGGACTATCAATTTAGGAAACTTAAATTGGTTGAATATGGGAATCAGCATTGATGGTAAAAGGTTAAATTTTATCACTTATACGTGTTCTCTTGTTTCCCTTCTTCTTCTTCTTTAGGTGCCGTGTCTATATTCAGACGTTGGCCGTCATCATGTTTACAATTTCCTGAAACATCTCTCTATCGGCTGCTGCGCGAAATAATTATTCTACTGTGAAGCCAAACCATTGTCTAATATTACGCAGCCATGAAAGTTTCTTTCGACCTTGTTTCCCGACTTATTTCCCTACTTGGGATCAATCAGCATTGTTCTGGGGTAATCTAGGGCAATTAATTTTAGTCTTTCATTTAATGATGAAAAGTACTTCGTTCCCATGGGATACTAATGCGACTGTACGGCAATTGTTGCAATCTGTAGGTGAAGATTTTCTTAGCTTACCCCAGTCATTTGGCCACTTTTCGGTGTTTCAGATTTCATTATAGATTCTAAGCATTACTTCAATCCCTACCTTCCCATTTCTTTCAGTGTCTCAGCAGTTATTCTATCTTCTTCCTTTGTTCTTATACACTATATTGTCATCATGGTGTTATTTTGAATCAGTTTATCTGTATCAGTATATCCACTTTTTTGATTAGTTGGATTATACAAGCTGGTTATACATTATCCTTGACATTTAGGGATATATCAGATATTTTATGAGAAATATCAGATTTGTATGACATTCAAAATGCTCTACTTCACATTTGCTCGAAATAACTTAGTGTAGTCTATCTCCGAGGTCCAGAACTGTAAATCGTAACAAAATTTAATAACTAATTTATTTTGTGTGTCGTAAAAGTGCCCCCAGCTAGGTGCGCCCTTGGTTTTTATGACAATTTCTTATTTTCTTGTTCGGTAATTTTAGATTCTATAATTCAAATGACGAACTATACTAAGCACGTATGCTACTAAAACCTCAGACCTGGATTTTAGCTTTATAGCAAAAGTTTCTGCCTACTTTATGTATTTCCATATAGAACAAACTTAAGGAATAAAACTTGTCAAACTACTGCCACTCACAACTTTTAATGAAAGTAACTAATTTATCACCTAATTACCATCGTTAATAATTTAAAATCTGACAAATTAAATTAATATTCTTATAATTTGAGTCGTTTACCTATAGGGCAATTAATGAACAGACTTCGACAAACTTCGTAGTAGAGGCCTGAAAATATAGTGCAGGCAATGAGGCTATTTGGCTAAGAATTCCATCCTACTGCTTCAATTATTTACTTGATATTTTTACTGTAAGTAGGGAAAAGCTCAAGAAACAAAGTCCACCCTATATCCTATGGCAGTGGTTTTCAATGTTTTTGAGTCATGTATTCAAAATTATTTTAAAATTATTCTTGGTACCATCTAACTGAAATACATACGTATGGTGCTTAGTAATCTAACTAACTGCAAATATGCTGGATTTTTACTGTGTTTTTGTGTTTTGTGTACCACCCCAAATAATGATATGTACCACCTATAACCATAATAATAATGATAACCGGTGGTACATGTACCTTAGATTGAGAACCCCTGCCCTATGGCGTTTTTATCTTGGGAGTGTTTCCCACCTCTTCTCAGGGGTGGAAAATTTTTTGGTCCAAATAACTACGGAGTGACTAGAGGACATGATGCTAAGCAAATACTATTATATATATATTTTTTTGAAAACTCATTAATTTGGAGGTATTTGTCGTATAGGCCTGCATCCCGCGTACCAAAAAAATGTTAATTAATAGCATGCTGAAAATTTGTTATTAGTTTAACGGTGTCTAGTCGGACAAACTTTGATGTATGGAGACATTGGAACAGGTAGGGGCGTAACAGAGGCCCCCGCAGCATGAAGCTTGGTTTTGAACAGTTTTATTCATGAAATAATCGCAGCAAATTGCACTTGAACTCTAAAATTAATATAGAGTTTTAGAGCTCTTGTGCAATTACTACTGACAATTTGGATTTAGGTTCTACTTAAACTTCAACTTCAAAGTTGGACTTGTGTCCTTGGTTGTTTTTACTTGGGGGGCGAAAGGGATGACTCTCGGGGTCAATTTTTGTTCTATAGAGTTTATATTTTTCAAGTTATTTGAGAGTGAACATGTTTATTTTTCAACAAATAAAACACGTTTTCAAGCAGTTTTTAGCAAAAATGTAGCTCATAAAAAAACAAAAAAAAAAATGGTGTATTCATGAAGTATATCGACACAATAAAAGCAAAGTTGTAACTCATGAAAAATTGTTCTTATTCGTCCAATTCCAAATCGAATAGTTCAACGTGAAATAACCAAAAACTGAAGCAATTTTTGAGGAAAACTCATTAAAACTTTTTTAAATGTTTAATTAAGAGCTTTATTTTTAAAAAATGAATAACCATTTTCAATGTCGTTGCAACACGAAACTACAGCCGCGCGATATTCTAGCCCAATCAGGGAGTGCCGCAAGCACCTCTACCGGTTTCGAAACTTATTAGTCTCTCATCAGGAGGCACATATGCTGCTCTCCCCGATCCAACCAAAACAAACCCCGGCGTGCAGTCACGGATCGCAACGAACGAAATGGCATAGATGCCCTAGCGGCAACTGCTATCAAAAGTCTAAGCTTTATTTTTATTTATTTTAATAGTCTCTAGCATCAAAACTAAGCGAGTTACGTTCAAAATAAAGTTGGCCCCCTTTTTTGGTAAAAAAAATAATCGTGAAAATATCCTCCCATTTAGCACCCCAAATAAAATTAATCGTTAGAGCTTTACCTTTTATTTTATATATGTATTGTTTATAATATAAACATATTATGATCATATCATGATCTGTAACTTTGTTCCAAGTTCTTATTTTTCAAAAAATTTGGTTTTATAGTAAAAAAATTTCTGTATTTTGGAAAAATCCCATTTTTTCAAAATAACTTATTTAGTATTTGTGATGCGAAAAAACTTAAACAGTAAAGAAATGTAGGTTTTGCTATTGTAAATATTTTGTGTTTTATTTCGTTTTTCTGTAAGACAAAAATTGTGGCAGGTGTGGCTGATTAAAATTTACATATACTCGTGATTACTGACTCCTTTCTGACTGAAGTACATTCACAAATAAGTACTTTGAACCGGTGGAACTTACTAGTCATATAAAAAAAGTTAGGTTATTTGTAAAGCGGTAATGATTAGTTTCATTTAGGGTATTAGTTTTAACTGTATTTTGAGCACAGCTCGCTTAGTTTTGAGGTTAGAAACGTTTATAAAAAATAAAGTTTTTTAAGCACTTTAAAAAAGTTTTAATGGGCTTTCCCCAAGAAATTTCCCCCATTTTTTGGTTATTTCATGTTAAATATTCGACTTGGAATTTGACTAATAAGAATAATTATTGTTCATGAGCTACAACTTTGCTTTTACTGGGTCGAGCTTCATTTTTCATTTTTTTATAAGCTACATTTTTGCTGAGAATAATTTTTGCGATCAAATACATACTTACTTTTTGAGTTATTTGCGAAAAACCGCATGAAAACGTGTTTTTTACAATAAACATTTTCACTCCTAAATAACTCGAAAAGTATTGACTGGGCCACTTCGGTTGTGACATTGAAAATTACACGTATTGCCGTATTTCAAGTATATTTTCTGGGCTTATTATTATAAGTTTTTGTTACACTAGTCGCATGTAGTAATTTTTTAAAGGGGGCCCCATTCCCAATTCTGCGGGAGGGTCCCGACGGAGTTTGTTACGCCACTGGGAACAGGGGAAGTTTTAATTGTGGAACAGGTTAAATATTAGGAACGTCAGAATACGAAAACGTCCCATGAATTTTGTCGCACATAACTTAAAATTGATTTGTTACCCTTTCATTAAACTCTCATGTAAAAATCAGACTGGTATTTATCACCAACTGGGCATTTTAATAAGTCCAACACGCAGAACATGTCAAATGACAGGATTTATGTTGGTGATACGTAGCAGTCTGATTTTTGCATAAAACTTTAATGAAAGAATAACAAATCAATTGGAAGTTCTGTCCTACAAAATACATGGGACGTTTTCGTAGTCTGACGTTCCAAATTTTCAAAGTTTAAAAAAAAATTATACAACAGTTTTGAAGTATACAAAAAATATTTGAAGATTTTTCTCAAATTATGGATACCAACAATATTTTTATTTACAAATCTTTTATTTTTAATTTGGCGAAGAAAAGTTATCCTTCATAAAAAGCTCTTCATGGTCTAAGATTTATGATGCAACCATCATATATCAAATTTTATTAATTTTGTACGAGGTATATAAAAAATATGAATTTCGATCAAGAGTAAAGTACCTTTATAGTTCACAACATTTTTAAATTAGAATGATATAATTGCACATTAAAACATAATTTTTAATTCTAAACAACTTTTCATAATAGCAAATATTCCATATTATAAATTAAAATACGTAAATAAACAAAGTTTTCGTTATGATAATGCTCGCATTTTCTGTTTTTTATAGTATATATTTATTACTTTTGTGAAGATAATGGGACCAGTTTAAATCTTTCTGTCTTATTATAATAAAAGTTATGAATTGTTTAAAGTAAAAGGTGCAGATTCCTGAATTGCAAAGTTTAATCGCAAAAGTTGAGTGACAAAATTTGAAATTTAGCTTTTTAATTAAATTTATGTTAAGATATTATAGAGTACAAAGAACAAAATATTTTATAGAAAAAAAATGGTGCAACTTTTAATTTAAAAAAAAACGTGATTTCATTTTTTTCATTTTTAGGGTAACATTGGGCTTTTTCCCCATCTAAAAATCAAAATAAACCTTATTTTCGTGCTCAGCACTATCAAGATCATAAAGTTTGATCAAAACTAGCCATTCACCACACCGTGGTCAGTATCTCGAGAAATAAGCGTTTTTTGGGGGAATACCACTCGTTTATAAAGTCACATAACTTTTTTCCTATTGCATATTTTGACTTAAAATTTTTCAGAAAACTTCCACATAACCCATGTTTTAACTGTGTGTTGATTAAAATTATAAACTAAAAAGTTTTTCGCCCAACTTTTTTAAGTAAGCATGAAACTAATGAAATCTGACGGCAATTTGTTTAAAAATGAACAACTCCTCTTTTAATTCGTCCAAGTGTTTTGGACAAATCTCATTGTTATCTAAATACTTCAAAGATGACACGGTAAAATTTTTAAAAGGAAATGTTTACAGCCACGAAAGATACAGCGAGGTAAACTTGAAAAATCATCAAAATTTATTTTTCGAATTTTGGCATAAAACTTGATTTTTGAACATGTTCCACCAACTCTAGATAAAAATAAACTTCAAATTCGGATTGACGGACCTAGAAAACATAAAGAATAACAAAATTTGCCATTCACCTATCATGATCGCTTTTTCGATTTCTAAGCCTCAAATTCCGGGTCGTGCCGGTCGCCTATAAATAAATAGGAGGTAATATCCCGTTTTTGCTCTCATTGACTGGTGCATTAATGAAAAGGCTTCGACAAACTTCGTAGAGGCCTGAAAATAACGAAACACAAAAGTTTTAGGTAGTAACGAGGGAAGTTCCGCGAATTTGCATTTTTTAAATTGCTTCTGGAAGAAAATTAATTAGAACTTTGAAAATTTATCTCCCGGTTTTGTCTAGTCAGTGTTTAAGGTTTGGTTTACACGGGACCATAAAAACAATTAAAGTATGAATAATAAAGGAAGTTCATGTTTAAAGAGGACTCTAAAGTGAAAATTAGGTTTTGTCGTGAGCTAATGCGATAAATATTTTCAAAATAGGTTTGTTACGAGTAAACCACAATCTTATAAAAATAAACGCTTTATTTGTCTTTCCTATTTAAGGCCGCGCTCAATAGCATTTTTTCCTCCCATCTCTGCCCAACTCACTGCGATCTGTATTGTAGTGATGTTGAAAAAGTAACTATTCGTTACAAAGTACTCGTTACTTACGAATACTGAAAGTAAAATTTACTGAAAGTAAATATCACTATACAGAGAGGTAAATTGTTACTTTGCTTACTTTTATTACTCTGATTACTTTGTTACTTCGTACCAATCGTATCAAAGCGAGTACCTATTTTGATTTTGAGTATTGTATCTACTCGGTTGATATCGGAGTCGGACCGGTATTCCACGAGTGTTCGGTATCAGTACAGTTAACTAAAATATTATCTATGAAGGGCGAAGGCTATGAAGAGTTTTACAGGATTATAGGGCGCTGAGAAGTAGCTGAAACAGAGGGAGGTATATCATTTAACAAAGCATGCACCCAGAAACAGATGTCTATACGATTTGTCGAGGTAGATAATTCACAGAATTTCACAGATGTTAGTTCTTTTGAAAATAAAAATGCAACACATTAGATTTTAATAATAAATAAACACTATTCTTATCAGGCCTAGAAAACACCAGCTTAGATTGACCGGAAAATATGTATAGACCAGGGCGCATCTGTAAAAATATTAGTACATTTGGACGTTGAGAGGTGACTCAAATTTTTTTGCAGAAATTGCTTGAAAATTACTCAAATAATAATATTTGAGTTATCCTCCCTCTCAAAAAGGTCCGGAACATTGTTTAAATAATCAAAATGTCAAAAAATTAAGGAAAATTCGATTTTTTTCTTGGTTTTTTGATTATAACTTTAAAAGTATTCATTTCCGAGAAAAGTTGTACTGACATAGAAGTTGCGTAATTAAATTTCCTCTAATACAGAATTGGTTAAAAATTTTAAAAAATAGTCACCCTTGTTGCAAAATAGCAATAATTGCGAATAAAAAACCATACAAAAACAAGTATTCGCATTTTACTTTTTTAAACCATTTACGCTATACTTAGGACCTTAATATTTCACCCAGAAAAACTTTATGATACATTAAAACAATACTATAAATTTCATTAAGATTGGTTTAATAGATTTTGCAAAATAAATTTTGCAATCCAGTTTTCGCAAAAAAATTCATTTTTTCAAAATGTTACAGGACTGAAAATAAAGCAGAGAACAAGTTGAAATTTTTTTTTGGGTATAGAAGTGTACTGTACCTTTCATTTGCAATTTCCAAAATTAAAATCGATTAACTACCACGGCGTCAGGAATTTTTTTTAAATATACATTAATTATTGATGCTACGCGCAGGGCAGCGGATAGTTTGCTCTGATTGGGCATTCCAATGACCTTTGATAATGATTGATACATTTTAATTTTTATTACATTTCGATATAAATAAATAAATTTGTTTATTGCAAAATAAAAACACATACTCTATCCTTTGAAATAACACTTTTCTTGCAAAAACTTTCTTTGTTCATATATTTTAACTTAGAGAATAAAAGTTTATTATTTGTAAACATATGCAATTGTTTAAACAATATTTCACAAACAATAATAAAATTAGTTTGATTTTTGAGGAATTAAAATATTAAAATACAACAAAATATAGAGTAAGAAAATAATATATTAGATAAAGATTGGAAGAAATTTTGGTGGAAATCAACTTGTGTGAATCGAACACCGCTGTCCTGCGCGTAGCACCAAAAATTAATGTTTATTTCAAAATATTCCTGACACCGTGGCAATTAATCGATTTTAATTTTGCAAATTGCAAATAAAATGTACAGTACACTTCTATAAGCAAAAAAAAAATTAAACTTGCTATCTGCTTTATTTTCAGTCCTGCAACATTTTAAAAAAATGAATTTTTTTGCGAAAGCTGGATTGTAAAATTTATTTTGCAAAATCTGTTAAACCGATCTTAATGAAATTTACCGTGTTGTTTAACTATATCATAAAGTTTATCTGGATAAAATATGAAGGTCCTAAGTGTAGCATAAATGGTTGAAAAACGTAAAATGCGAATACTTGTTTTTGTATGTTTTTTTTCGCAATTATTGCTATTATGAAACAAAGGTAACTATTTTTTAAATTTTTTAAAAAAATTGTATATTATAGAAAATTTAATTACGCAACTTTTATGTTAGTACAACTTTTCTCAGAAATGAATAGTTTTAAAGTTATAATCAAAAAACGAAGAAAAAAATCGAATTTTTCCTTCATTTTTTGACGTTTTGATTATTTAAACAATGTTCCGGACCTTTTTGAGAGGGAGGATAACTCAAATATTATTATTTGAGTTATTTTCAAGCAACTTCTGCAAAAAAATTTGAGTCACCTCTCAACGTCCATCTCAAAAGAGATGCGCCCTGGAGTAGTAGAAATTATAATATTTTTCACTATGATGATCAACTTTAATTTTAAATGTAGGTATGGTATTGTTTTTATTAGACCAGGGCATATAACACTAAAAACACAGGAATAAATATATTTTTAAATATAGTAGGTACATAGAGACTTGCAACTGTTTGCATTGTATTTAGGATTAGGATTAGTATTACGTCGGGAAAAAAGTCTACAATAAAAAAATTGGTGGAAATGCATTATTACATTTTATAAGTGTATAAAACGCATCGAAAAATGCATAAACATGTTAAAATCAGTATATTAAGGGCCAGATTTTCTTATTTCGCGGTATTTGGGGTCACTGAACACGAATTTGCAATCAGAACCGACCTCCGAAGCACCTGGGTGCCCATGGTTGTTGCTAAGGTACGTCATCTAGAGTCTCGAGGGATTGTTTCTGGCACTTAATTGATGCAAACAGATTACTCGAGATAACTGATATTGTGGAGCAGCAATGAGAGAACAATTACATATCATTTAATTTCTATCGATTAAATAAATCGGTGAAGGTCGTTAAATCGGATCTTATACTTATACGAAATACTGAGAAATGCGATTCTCGATATGATTGCCGGTACTCAAATAAATCAGTAATCATAGTAATCGAAGTATCCTACTAATACTAATACAAAATATGTACTGAGAAATGCGATTCTCGATATAATTAGGTACCGGTACTCAAATACAAAAGTAACAAAAGTAATCAAAGTAACGAATATTTTGAATGATTACTTTTTACAAAAGTAACGATTTGTAACGAATACTCGAAAGTAACTATAATCAACATCACTACTAACTGTATTGGGCAGTCAAATACTAGGTATTTTAGGTCAAGTTTAGTCAATTTCAAACTACCTATTATTTGGTATTCAAACTGTAGATTTTGAATAATATTCACTCTCAATATAAATCCTTTAGTAGTGAATAAAATCAGGTATTGGAAAAGAGGAGTTACTTTGCTTATCAATCTACACTTAGAAGACAAATACTTCTTATGTGGTAAAGGTTCTTCTTCTTTTTTCTCTTTAATATAGGCAGTACTGCCTGTTTTTCTTTAACATTGGAGGTGCCTTTTATTCTGCCCCTAAATTGTCGGTTTATTTGCAGAGAAGCGCATGCCGTATCCACATGGAGCATGGAGCACCAACGTAATGGAGACGTGCATTTACAGTGTAGTTTTTGTATGGTTTCTTAACGCATCTAAACTATCTCAACCGATGCATTTGTATTCATACTCATTGTTTTATCAGTAGACTTATAGTCCATGTAATGAAGCTTAAAATAGGACAAAACCTCGCAATTTTTACAGAATGGATCGATTTGCTTTAAAATTTGAGAATAAGTAGTGGATAGTCCAAGGATCAAAATCTATATGATGCCGAAAGGCGCTTTTACCGTGGGGTGGTTGCCACCCCATCTGGAGGGCGGAAATTTTTTATTATATTTTGACCACAAAAGTTGGTAAAAACATTGATTCTAAACAAAAACGTTATATATATATATATTTTTGTGATGAAATTAATAGTTTTCGATTTATTCGCTATCGAAAGTGTTAGGTTTATATCGAAAAAATCAATGTTTTTAATAAGTTTTCTGCTAATAACTCCAAAATTTTCGTTTTATCAAAACTACTTTACTTAACAAAAATGTACCTACCTTTTGAAAAAATAAACAAAATCGTTTCTTTAAATCTTCTTTACGACGAATAGTAATCGAGCAATACTTTATTATATGTTAGCTCTTCTTCGTCAAATGCTAAATATTGTAGTTTCAAAGTCAAAAGACGACAAAACTATGCATTCTTCAAGGATAAGTTGTTCAAACTATTTTAAATTATTTAAAAATGTCTATCTCCCGAAATAGAAAAAAGTCTTTAGCTCAAAAATTAATGCCTGGTTACACCAACAGATCTTAAGCTCCAGCTTAGCTAAGCTCTACTTATAGATATAGGTCTAGATCCCGCGTATGAAAAAAAAGGTGATTAATAGCAAGCTGAAAATTTGTTAATAACTTAAGGGTGTCTAGTCGGATAAACTTTGATATATGGGAACACTGGAACAGGGGCAGTTTTAATTGTGGAACAGGTTAAAAATTTGGAACGGTCAGACCACAAAAACGGCACATTTATTTTGTCCGACAGAATAGACTTAAACTCTCCGAACAGAGATTAAACTCTCATGCAAATATCAGACTGCTATTTATCACCTGTCATAATTCCTGTCATTTGACATATTCTACATGTTCCACTCATTAAAACGCCCATTTGGTGATAAATCGCAGTCTTATTTTTGCATGAGAGTTTAATCTCTGTTCGGAGAGTTTAAGTCTGGTCTGTCGGACAAAATACATGTGCCGTTTTCGTTGTCTGACCGTTCCAAATTTTCAACCTGTTCCACAATTAAAGCTTCCCCTGTTCCAGTATTCCCATATATCAATGTTTGTCCGACTAGACACCCTTAAGCTATTAACAAATTTTCAGCTTGCTATTAATCAACTTTTTTTTCATACGCGGGATCCAGACCTAATAGGGCCTCCTTGAGTATCACTTACGTTGAACCATAATTTTAGATTCTTACCTTATTATCAATTATATCTATTATTATATTATGGTATTCTTATTGTAATATATTATAATTATATTATATTAATTCTTATGATATTCTCGACTTAAGCTTAAGATCTGTTGGTGCAACCGGGCATAAGTGACTTATAATGAAAAGAATGTCAGTCCCTATTTTTTTCAGCGAAAAATTGATCGGCAGCAACCGCCCTAATCACCACCCTAATTCAAATTAATCATATACCTTATTTTGTCTTCTTTATTTATGTATTACTAATAGGATGTAGAAGTTTGACCGGCCTAGAATAATTGGTTTTTAAAAAAATGGAGTTAAAAGCGAATAACGAATTTTTGTAGTTTTGAAAAAATGGCTTTTTTCTTCAGAATAGAAAAATTATGATAGCATCAGAGATACGAAAAAATTTTTTCTACGCCAAAAATTCAGTGAACCATTGACAATTAAAACTTGTAATAACATGCAAAAACCATCTTTACCAACCCTTTCAAAGTCACCTTTTTTTGCGACTGAGGACTTTTAAAAGATTTAATACTAATACACTTATAGATCTTCTAAAAACCTACAAAATTCTTTTATTTACTCTATGTCATATTATGTATAAGTTTTTAGTTTGTGAAAACTGTCATTATAGATAGCAGTGCGTGAAGGGTTTAGAGTGCGCGTGAAGTAACAATGTCTTTTAAATGGGATTTACTTTTTCGCACTGTTTGTAACTTTCGAGTTGTCATGGTGACAATCCTTAACTTTCGCGTTGTCATGGTGATGACAATATGAGCAATGAATTACAACAAAAGTTTTGACAGTTTTGTGGTTTGAAAGTAGATAGAATTTTTAAATGTCAAAGTTCTAAAAATTGTAGAATAGAAATGAATCCCAGTGACGAAGAGTTACAGCTTTTTTTATTTGTTTATCGTAGATAAAATATTGTATGAAACTGTGCGTGAAGTACTTTTTGCGAACTTACGCGATTTATAGCACTCGCTCCGTTGTCGCTCCCCGTGCTCTGAAAATCGCGTGCGTTCGCAAAAAGCATAATTCACGAACTGTTTCATAAATAACTATTTTACCAAACTTTCTAATATAAAAAATAAAAAAGTTACGGTCAAAAAATAAATATATTATTTTGAAAAAAAGAAAGGAGAAATCCAATTGGAAGCATAATAAGGTAAGTTAGCGGTGTTTTTAGTCATTGGTCTTATTCATTCTTCTTTATTTATGTATTATTAATAGATTCAAGAAGTTTGAGTGGCTTAAAATGATTAGTTTTTAAAAAAACTAGAGTCAAAAGCGAATATCGAATTTTTGTAGTTTGGTAAAAAATGCCATTTTCTTCAGAATAGAAAGATTAGCATCAGAGATACAAAAAAATGTTAAATATGAAATTGTAGGTTATTTAATTCCCAAGAACTTGGTTTGAAAAAAATTTTCTACGGTAAAAATTGAGTGAATCGTAAATGAGTACAATTGGTAAAACATTGATTTTTTCGATATAAAACTAACACTTTCGATAGCGAATAAATCGAAAACTATTAATTTTATCAAAAAACTGTATAGAACATTTTTTGCTTAGAATGAACGTTTTTATCAAGTTTTGAAGCCAAAATATAATACAAAATTTCCAACCCGAGATGGGGTGGCAACCACCCCACGGTAAAAGCGCCTTTCGGCATCATATAGATTTCGATCCTTGGACATACACTACTTTTTCTCACATTTTCAAGCAAATCGATTCATTCTGTAAAAATTTCGAGGTGAAAAACATCGGTTCCTGGGCTATTATTAACCCCAATCTAATCTAAATTTTTGTCTGCCTCTGAGATCAGCTCCAAAGTCCCTACTTGTCCTTCATATCATAGTATTATTTGGAAAGCATATAAAAACTCAAAATACCATAATTCTGGACTAACAGTAAATGCTCAAACTGACCTTTGCAGAGTTACACAGTAGTCTAACAAATTGAAGATGTCTTTTTTGACGTAAACTTTGTGTCAACCTTAATGATTCCTTTGCTTTTCCTTGTTTAACGCCAGTTTATTTTATTCTTTTCAAAACCCTTGCTTATATTCCTGAACAAAATGTTACTAATATGCCCGAAAATAGTATGACAATTTAGTAAACGTTTTGCAGGAAGTGGGTTATTTTCAATTATTGTTAAGTAGTTAAGAGAGAATAATGACACGTCCTTACTTTAACAAGAATTAGTTTATTGTACTTAGTAAATCGATATAAAGTGGAGTATTTAAATCACGCTTTCGTAACTCAGGATAACGTATGTCCGTTAAATAATCATAACATTTTACATAAGAAATAAAAAATACTATAATACTTGTTTTTATAAATTAGCGTCTCTTTGTAAAGACAATGAAGTCGACTTTACTAAGTAGCAAGATATTTACTCAACACACACACACATACACACTACACATTACAGTAGAACCTGATTGCGAAATCAACTGTACCATGCCAATAACCTTAGCTGTTGAGGCATTAAGCTAAATAAAAAATAATTATTAAATAATATATTATTATTATTTAATACTAATAAATATTTCTGAAATATAAAAATCTAAATAACTACTCTTATCACAAGACACCTTCGTTCTAACAATTGTCGTCTGATTTTTTTATAGAATTTACAAAGTAATATGTATACCTATGTATATTTACAAACAAGTAAATATTTCTATACTCAATCAAAATTGTTTTTCATATTATACATTTTAACATGGATAGAAAAGACCGCAAGAATATCAAGGCTCGATAAGTGTTCACTCATTCCAAATGAAGTCAAAGAATATATTTTCAAAATGCTGAAGAGCCTCTGAAATAACTTTACTGTGTCTAAAACAAAACTTATACCACTAAACACATCGTAGCAGACTGAATTGGGTACCATGACTTCTAATTCATGAAAATACTGAAACAACTGGTAAACCAGAACAACATCAAATGGACAATAAACACGTTTGAGCCATATCAGTTACTGAAGGTGGATATGAGCTATTACCTCCGATTTCGTTGAACCTCCATAGATTTGTACGAAAATTGGTGAGTGGTTAGAGGATATCTCAAGGAACAAAGGTGACATGGTTCCAACTTGCGCTTTTACCCTGGGGGTGGATGCCACCCCTTCTGGGGTGAAAATAATTTCTATTATAATAACCCCATAATTAGATAGAAGGACAAATTCTAAGCAGAATTTGTTATATAAAGTTATTAACATAAATCAAAACTTTTTGAGTAATTGAAGATCAAAGATTTTAATTTTTCGTGAAAAAAATGCATGTTTTTAAAGGATTTTTCATAAACTACTCAAAAATTATAAGTTTTTACAAACAATTATAATTACCAATATTGAAGCTAATAAAAAATACAATAAACTCCTTACTATAAAAACCTTTTAATGTTAACTAGAAGTGAGTTATAGGTAATTGAATATATTTTTTTTTCGGCGAGTACCCAAATCCAAGTATTCAAGCTTAAATAACGGGAAAATGATGCATTTTATAACATAAGCTTATCTTCTTACTTTTTTAACACTAAAAGGTTAAATGGCCCCGGTTACATGATTCTCTCAGCAAAATTTAAGCTTTAAACGTTTATATCTCGGTTATTTTTTACCCTACACAAATAGTAAAACAAGTTAAATATTTGTGATACAGAAAAACCTAAAATTTGATTATGTATCATTTTTTACGTATATTGAGTATTTTTGAAGTTATTATTAAAAGAAAATGAAAATTAGGATAATATTAAAAATTCTGATTTTTTCAAATTATACATTTTTTTCAAAAATATGCGTTTTAAGCCGATCAAAATTGTTAAAATCATTACTTATGCTAATATAAAGAAATTGTTGTAAAGGATTTCTATAAATTTTAATTTTTGTGGAAATGGCGTATGTTTAATTTTTCACTTTTTCTAAAAAATTCAAGAGGGTTCTCTTATTTTCATCATAACTTGCTTAATGTTGACGCTATTAAATTCTTCTGAAGATCGTTTGATAGGTATTCCAAATTACTTTGACAAGTGTGTAGCAGATATTTTATAAAATGCATCCTTGTCCCGTTATATAGCCTTGAATACTTAGATTTGAGTACTCATCGAAAAAAGTCTACATTCAATTACCCCTAACTCACTTTTAATTAACATTAGTTTAGTTCTTTAAGTGGGGAGTGTATTTAATTTTTTATTATCTTTAGTTCTGATAATAATAACTTTTTTTAAAAGCTTATAGTTTTTCAGTTATACGTGAAAAACCGCTTTAAAACATGCATGTTTTTTACGAAAAAAATAAAATCTTTGATCTTTAATATCTCAAAAAGTATTGATTTATATAATAAATTTTCTTTAGAATTTTTCCCCCTATCGATTTATGGTATTATTTTTAATAAAGTAATTTTCACCCACGAGAAGGGGTGACATCCACGCCCAGGGTAAAAGCGCAAGTTAGCATCATGTCACCTTTGTTCCTTGAGGTATCATCTAACTACTCACCAATTTTCATGAAAATCGATGGAGGTTCAAATAAATCGGAGGTGAAAACCTTCAGTGACTGCACTAATATAAATCATCGGGTTCTGATAGAATTTATCCAATATTTCTTCAGAAAAGAAATGACACTACGTATAAAAAATATGTATGATACTACAGACTAGCTTAGGAGTGACTTTTGTATCCAAACCTGGCAAAACCGAACAGGTAAAAGTTAAGCCCCTAAGGCCGTTAGGCCTAATTTCACTCGTACGTACTGAAGACTCGGGGCAAACCGCTCTATAGGCATATTCTCATCCAGAGGGTGGGGTGTGAAGTACGTTCTGGAAAGCCAAGAAATCAAAAACTCACAGTATAGGCAGGTTGACATTACGCACAGCGTAATCTACGCGTGATCTACGCTTCTGTGCAATACGTTTCGTCAGAAACGTTATTGTGTTTACACTGGGCACGAGAGTTTTATGTGTTAGTAGTGGACATGGCATCATCATTTTGTACCTATTAGAGGCTACCTGCGAATTTCTCTAGTAAATGTTTTGCTGTAAAATTTTCAATTAACTATTCTGAATGGGAAATAAGGCATAATTTAACTAAAAAAATGATTTTATTAACGTTTAGACGTCCAAATTAGACGTCGTTTTCAAAATACAAACTATTAACAAATTGAACAAAAATTTTGTTACTTGGTAAAAAATTCTTTCAGTAGTTAATTTAATTTAATCTGACTCATTTATATCGGTAATTCAGACATATATTATACATTTTAAAGTAGAAGACTTACTAATCGAGGTATTTTCTTTCTATTGACTTCCTCTTTTATTAGGAATTAGCGACACAATTGGTTTCATTTAGCATAATTAGAGCCAATTCTTTGATTTTTCTCTTTTTACTATCTGTTTATTTCAGGACTATACTTGAATCAGTAAAATTTTCAATTTCAAGCTGAGCAACAATTCTTTCTACTGCTAATCATTCCAGAGTACTTACAGTATCGCTTTTGTACAATTCTACAAATCGAACATATAACGGCACGTATCCATACAAGGGTGAACCCCGTTCCGTGAACCAGCTCGAATGGATACGCTATGAGCTCCCCTACATATAAACCGCAAACCGGTTGGATCGAAGAGGGTGAGTTCCGAGCGGGGTTCGCCGACGTATCTATGTGGAGCTGCTACACGGAGCGGGGTTCGCCCTTGTATGGATACGTGCCGTAACGTTCTCCCGTTCATTCAGATGCTCATTTTGAGGGTAAAAGCACGTGTTTAAATCAAATACAAACTCTCTACGACTCTCTTCAGAGCGTGAAATATTTAACATGTCTAACATCTATCGTGGCGTGGCGTAGACTATTCGTGAGATAATAGTGCTGCACGAAAATCTGTTTACATTAGTCGTGTAGCTCGGACAAACTATGTAAGCGTGAGCCACGTTCATTACTCACTAGTAATGTCAACCCGCCTTTCGCTTGTTTTTAGTGTGAACCACGTTATTTATTCACTAGTAAATCCAAGTAGCACAATAAAAACATTTTAGTTTTATTTAGGGTTTATAAAAGTTTTATTGTGGTAAATAAGAAGGATAATGGTTTTAAAGTTACCTTGTAGATATACTGCCAGAACTTTAAAACTGTTAAGCATTTGTCACTAGTTTTAAAATATCTAATAAGAGTATCAAATAAGACAAATTAATTTTAATAGATAATTTGTCTTATTGTAGTTTTAAAACGGTTTATTATCAGTTCACTTTAAAACTAATAAGTTTTCCGAAGAACTTCCGTACTATTTGGTTTTATTAGATTCCAGTTTGTGACCTTATTGCAGTTTTAAAGATTCTCCCAATATGACTAATAAAATCTATTATTAAAACTACTTGATCTCAAGACTATTATGTCAGTAAATCATATGCCTTAAAACTATTTTTTTAGTTTTCTTTAAAGTTGCTTTTTTAAAAGCAATTATTAGGCTATATTAAAACCAAACGCTCTTAACTGAATCAATTTAGCTATCGTAAAGACTAAATTATGCTTCTTGTTAGAAACACTAAAACTAAATTCATCCCCTCTTCTTTCATGTCCAAAATGGGCGGCCATTTGTTTTAAAGCGAAACAGTGGTGTAGTGTATTGTAAAAAGTGGAAGTACAGTTAATATGGAAGAAATAAGTCGCAAGAACTTAAAATATAAACGAACTGGTCATTATGGCTTATTTTTCAAAGAATACAACACACACAGCATTACGACGCCTCGATTTTAAGGTTAGATTCACATTAACACCGAGTGGCATTATTTACAGCTGCATTAAAACTAAATGGTTTTAATTTCAAGACAACCTTGCTTTTATGTAGGATATATGCTCTTGGAAAGGTATAAAATAAAACCGTTTGATCTTAACAATTCTCTGTCGATAGACTAAATATTAGTCGATTGACAGTCCGCATCTACCTATCATAACACATTATGTAAAAATTTGTTGGCTTATATGAGTTTAAAGAATCATTTAGTATGGTAAATTATCTTCAAAAGTCTCCATTTAAGAAACGTTTTTAAGTTTGCTATAAAACTGCCTGCACTTAAGACCATGGGTACATATTTCGCAAATATTTTACGGCTATCCCTACCTTTTCTGTCTTTACATGACAAATTGCGTGTAGTAAAATTCACACTGGTATGGATATGTAAATATTACTAGAATGTCATTCTACTTAACAATGTCATAACTAACTTAAAGAGATGGCTTTTGAATGTTCTTGGATAACTGTTATTTCTTGTATAATTGCAAATTATTAATTCAGTTAATAAATGTGATAATTTTTCACTAACTATATATTCATTGATTGTAATAATTTATATGTATCTACAACAAAAACTAATACTCGATCGAGAAAAGAGGAAAAGTGTTAAAGTGATTTTTAAATAATATATGTATTGTTACTATGGAACGCTTACAATTTTGAACATCTTTAACAACAAAATACTTGGATCACAAAATAATAATATATCTTAATCTTAATGTATTCTCTGCTTCTATCTTCCATAAATAATACACAATAAATAACTTTTTATAAAGTTCACGTCTTAAATCAATTATTTATCAAATACACTATATATCAATATTATTTAATCAACAACTCTAAATATTCCCGATTCATGTCAAATATTTAAAATTGTCACTGATTGTCAGTGTCTGACTGACAATATGCTGACAATATTCTATTCGACTTAGTGCGTTGTATGACCAAGATAGATTTGGAAAATATTACCACGGACATTGTGTTCATTTTTTTCGAATTCTTAAAAACCAATAAATATATTTCTAAACGCAGAATGAAAGACTAAATTATTACCGAGGGCCGAAAGTCCCTTAGATTAAATAAAAAGTTTATTTTGAACGAGATATTTGAAATTAAAAATAACACTAAATTTTCTGTTAACTTTTCACCCATGTAACTTATTAAAATAAACATTATAGAAGTTCTCAGGGACTTTCGGCTCTCGCTAATAACGTAATATTTCATTGTGCTTTTAAATTTTTCAAAAATACTTATTACTTTTCTCAGGATTCGAAAAAAAATGAATCCCCATTTGAATAGCATTGCAGCCGAAAATACGTACCCATCCTCTTAAAGTGTCTTTTAACATGGTTTTAAAAGTACCTTTACAGCAGCTTTAAAACCAGTTCCTTAAGAAAACAAAGTTTTAAAAAGTTTTTATTTTTGGTTTTATTGACATCTGTCAGTGTGGGCCCTTTTATGCTAAAAGCGGTTTTATTGCAAACTTAATGTTTAATTAAAAACCAATTTGTTTTAATTTTAGTTTTATTCTATAGTTTTAAAGTATCCTTAAAAGACTTAATAAACCCGTTCGGTGCTACTTGGGATGCCAACCCGCCTTAATATTGATAATTTTTAAATAGGAACCCGTAACTATAATTTTGTTCGAATTTTTCGTTTAAACTAACGTTTAAAGTTAGTGTAAAGTTGATTAAACACTTGTTAGTGCCATAGTTTGTATAGTCCTCACACCTAATATCTCTCTCAACGCAGTGTTAACAGGAATCCTTAACAAGCAACGCCTTCATCACTGTTCTAGAGAGATAAACAAGCCCGGTGATACCCATTCGAAAATTGCATCGTGTCTGAGCATTGTTTCAAAAGTAAATCAGCCAAATAATTTGCATACGGACAACACTGCGGATTGGATATGGGTGTGGAAATAAAGGTCATTCCGACACCACTAACCCTACAAGATTAGTCTAACATCAGCTTTGCAGGGGTGATAATTACATATAGCGGTGAGAGTAATTGATCAAGTGGTTGGGATTGTAATGCCTAATACTGTTTAATATTAGACGACACACGCACATGTATTATATGTATATGATATACTAGTCCAGGGTAATAAAGTTTTTTCCATGACACTTGAACAGCCAGGGTACTGAAGCATTTTTTCGACAGGTAATACCTATAAAAGCAAATTGTATTTATTTCTTGCGTAGGATCTGGCGGCCATTTTTATTTATAAACAATTAAGTGTCAAAAAATGGCATTTTTCAATATTTTTCCAAATCAACAGAAAACAGAAAAACTTATGGTTTTTTTAGTACAAATATCTTCGAGATTATGGAAAAAGCTTTAAAATGACGTATTACAAAGTTTGATATACTCATTTATTGTTAATATAATTGCGAAAAAAGGTCGGAATTGCAAAAAAAATTATTTTCGCAATAACTGATGTAAAAATTAGTGTACAGCTTTGAAATTTTTGTCAAATAAGGGTTCTTTGGTGCTTAATATGTGATAAAAATTTCAAAGCGATTTATTCAATTGTTTAAATGTTATTCAAATTGATTTTCCCAGAGAGCATTTTTTTGCAATAACATAAGTGAGAAGAAAATGACGTTAGAACCATTCCACAGGTGTCAAATGAAAGAGCAGAAGCTATATTTTTAACTTGGTTTAAAAAAAAATTAATAAAAAGTGCATGTATTAGTAATAAATAATTATGCAAAAGTATCGTAAATCTTTCCTTATAAACTTTTTATTTTGTTATATAAGAAATTATACATATTTATTACAATTTTTTATCAATAATGATATAGATAACATTACTTGGTAATTGTGCACTTAAAACAGGGTAAAAAAGGTTAATTTTTTTGGATAAAGTTATTCAAAAATTTATAAAGAAAAATTGACGATATTTTGCATAATTATTTATCACTAATAAATGCATTTTTTATTCACTTTTTAAACCATGTTGAAAATGTAGCTCATGCTCTTTCATTTGACACCTGTGGAATGGTTCTAAGGTCATTTTCTTCTGACTTGTTATTGAAAAAAATGCTTTCTGGGATAAACAATTTGAATAAAAGACTAAGTTTTCACTCTAATGGCATACAACATATCCCACCAGAATGAAAACAATGGGAACCTTCTCTGGTTACACCTCCGAGGCTTCTACAATTTGCAAGCCATACGGATGCTGAGACTAAGGAAGATGAGGGAATTCTACAATTTACAATTCACGTCACATCTGCTCAACGCGGTAAAGTTCCAACGAGATTGGTTCCCTTCATACTCCACACAGAGTAAATGTAAATAAAAAAAAATGAATAACCATTTTCAATTTCGTTGCAAAACGAAAATACAGCCGAACCATATTCCAGTCCAATCAGAGAGTGCTGCAAGCACCTCTACCGGTTTCGAAACTTATTAGTCTCTCATCAGGAGGCACATATGCTGCTCTCCCTGATCCAACCAAAACAAACCCCAGCGTGCAGTCCCGAATTGCAACGAACGAAATGGCATAGATGCCCTAGCGGCAACTGCTAGCAAAAGACTAAGTTTTCACTCTAATGGCATACAACATATCCCACCAGAATGAAAACAATGGGAACCTTCTCTGGTTACACCTCCGAGGCTTCTACAATTTGCAAGCCATACGGATGCTGAGACTAAGGAAGATGAGGGAATTCTACAATTTACAATTCACGTCACATCTGCTCAACGCGGTAAAGTTCCAACGAGATTGGTTCCCTTCATACTCCACACAGAGTAAATGTAAATAAAAAAAAAAAAAAATGAATAACCATTTTCAATTTCGTTGCAAAACGAAAATACAGCCGAACCATATTCCAGTCCAATCAGAGAGTGCTGCAAGCACCTCTACCGGTTTCGAAACTTATTAGTCTCTCATCAGGAGGCACATATGCTGCTCTCCCTGATCCAACCAAAACAAACCCCAGCGTGCAGTCCCGAATTGCAACGAACGAAATGGCATAGATGCCCTAGCGGCAACTGCTAGCAAAAGACTAAGTTTTCACTCTAATGGCATACAACATATCCCACCAGAATGAAAACAATGGGAACCTTCTCTGGTTACACCTCCGAGGCTTCTACAATTTGCAAGCCATACGGATGCTGAGACTAAGGAAGATGAGGGAATTCTACAATTTACAATTCACGTCACATCTGCTCAACGCGGTAAAGTTCCAACGAGATTGGTTCCCTTCATACTCCACACAGAGTAAATGTAAATAAAAAAAAAATGAATAACCATTTTCAATTTCGTTGCAAAACGAAAATACAGCCGAACCATATTCCAGTCCAATCAGAGAGTGCTGCAAGCACCTCTACCGGTTTCGAAACTTATTAGTCTCTCATCAGGAGGCACATATGCTGCTCTCCCTGATCCAACCAAAACAAACCCCAGCGTGCAGTCCCGAATTGCAACGAACGAAATGGCATAGATGCCCTAGCGGCAACTGCTAGCAAAAGACTAAGTTTTCACTCTAATGGCATACAACATATCCCACCAGAATGAAAACAATGGGAACCTTCTCTGGTTACACCTCCGAGGCTTCTACAATTTGCAAGCCATACGGATGCTGAGACTAAGGAAGATGAGGGAATTCTACAATTTACAATTCACGTCACATCTGCTCAACGCGGTAAAGTTCCAACGAGATTGGTTCCCTTCATACTCCACACAGAGTAAATGTAAATAAAAAAAAAAAAATGAATAACCATTTTCAATTTCGTTGCAAAACGAAAATACAGCCGAACCATATTCCAGTCCAATCAGAGAGTGCTGCAAGCACCTCTACCGGTTTCGAAACTTATTAGTCTCTCATCAGGAGGCACATATGCTGCTCTCCCTGATCCAACCAAAACAAACCCCAGCGTGCAGTCCCGAATTGCAACGAACGAAATGGCATAGATGCCCTAGCGGCAACTGCTAGCAAAAGACTAAGTTTTCACTCTAATGGCATACAACATATCCCACCAGAATGAAAACAATGGGAACCTTCTCTGGTTACACCTCCGAGGCTTCTACAATTTGCAAGCCATACGGATGCTGAGACTAAGGAAGATGAGGGAATTCTACAATTTACAATTCACGTCACATCTGCTCAACGCGGTAAAGTTCCAACGAGATTGGTTCCCTTCATACTCCACACAGAGTAAATGTAAATAAAAAAAAAAAAAAAAAAAATTGAATAACCATTTTCAATTTCGTTGCAAAACGAAAATACAGCCGAACCATATTCCAGTCCAATCAGAGAGTGCTGCAAGCACCTCTACCGGTTTCGAAACTTATTAGTCTCTCATCAGGAGGCACATATGCTGCTCTCCCTGATCCAACCAAAACAAACCCCAGCGTGCAGTCCCGAATTGCAACGAACGAAATGGCATAGATGCCCTAGCGGCAACTGCTAGCAAAAGACTAAGTTTTCACTCTAATGGCATACAACATATCCCACCAGAATGAAAACAATGGGAACCTTCTCTGGTTACACCTCCGAGGCTTCTACAATTTGCAAGCCATACGGATGCTGAGACTAAGGAAGATGAGGGAATTCTACAATTTACAATTCACGTCACATCTGCTCAACGCGGTAAAGTTCCAACGAGATTGGTTCCCTTCATACTCCACACAGAGTAAATGTAAATAAAAAAAAAAAAAAAAAAAAAAATGAATAACCATTTTCAATTTCGTTGCAAAACGAAAATACAGCCGAACCATATTCCAGTCCAATCAGAGAGTGCTGCAAGCACCTCTACCGGTTTCGAAACTTATTAGTCTCTCATCAGGAGGCACATATGCTGCTCTCCCTGATCCAACCAAAACAAACCCCAGCGTGCAGTCCCGAATTGCAACGAACGAAATGGCATAGATGCCCTAGCGGCAACTGCTAGCAAAAGACTAAGTTTTCACTCTAATGGCATACAACATATCCCACCAGAATGAAAACAATGGGAACCTTCTCTGGTTACACCTCCGAGGCTTCTACAATTTGCAAGCCATACGGATGCTGAGACTAAGGAAGATGAGGGAATTCTACAATTTACAATTCACGTCACATCTGCTCAACGCGGTAAAGTTCCAACGAGATTGGTTCCCTTCATACTCCACACAGAGTAAATGTAAATAAAAAAAAAAAAATGAATAACCATTTTCAATTTCGTTGCAAAACGAAAATACAGCCGAACCATATTCCAGTCCAATCTATGCCATTTCGTTCGTTGCAATTCGGGACTGCACGCTGGGGTTTGTTTTGGTTGGATCAGGGAGAGCAGCATATGTGCCTCCTGATGAGAGACTAATAAGTTTCGAAACCGGTAGAGGTGCTTGCAGCACTCTCTGATTGGACTGGAATATGGTTCGGCTGTATTTTCGTTTTGCAACGAAATTGAAAATGGTTATTCATTTTTTTTTTTTTTTATTTACATTTACTCTGTGTGGAGTATGAAGGGAACCAATCTCGTTGGAACTTTACCGCGTTGAGCAGATGTGACGTGAATTGTAAATTGTAGAATTCCCTCATCTTCCTTAGTCTCAGCATCCGTATGGCTTGCAAATTGTAGAAGCCTCGGAGGTGTAACCAGAGAAGGTTCCCATTGTTTTCATTCTGGTGGGATATGTTGTATGCCATTAGAGTGAAAACTTAGTCTTTTGCTAGCAGTTGCCGCTAGGGCATCTATGCCATTTCGTTCGTTGCAATTCGGGACTGCACGCTGGGGTTTGTTTTGGTTGGATCAGGGAGAGCAGCATATGTGCCTCCTGATGAGAGACTAATAAGTTTCGAAACCGGTAGAGGTGCTTGCAGCACTCTCTGATTGGACTGGAATATGGTTCGGCTGTATTTTCGTTTTGCAACGAAATTGAAAATGGTTATTCATTTTTTTTTTTTATTTACATTTACTCTGTGTGGAGTATGAAGGGAACCAATCTCGTTGGAACTTTACCGCGTTGAGCAGATGTGACGTGAATTGTAAATTGTAGAATTCCCTCATCTTCCTTAGTCTCAGCATCCGTATGGCTTGCAAATTGTAGAAGCCTCGGAGGTGTAACCAGAGAAGGTTCCCATTGTTTTCATTCTGGTGGGATATGTTGTATGCCATTAGAGTGAAAACTTAGTCTTTTGCTAGCAGTTGCCGCTAGGGCATCTATGCCATTTCGTTCGTTGCAATTCGGGACTGCACGCTGGGGTTTGTTTTGGTTGGATCAGGGAGAGCAGCATATGTGCCTCCTGATGAGAGACTAATAAGTTTCGAAACCGGTAGAGGTGCTTGCAGCACTCTCTGATTGGACTGGAATATGGTTCGGCTGTATTTTCGTTTTGCAACGAAATTGAAAATGGTTATTCATTTTTTTTTTTTTTTATTTACATTTACTCTGTGTGGAGTATGAAGGGAACCAATCTCGTTGGAACTTTACCGCGTTGAGCAGATGTGACGTGAATTGTAAATTGTAGAATTCCCTCATCTTCCTTAGTCTCAGCATCCGTATGGCTTGCAAATTGTAGAAGCCTCGGAGGTGTAACCAGAGAAGGTTCCCATTGTTTTCATTCTGGTGGGATATGTTGTATGCCATTAGAGTGAAAACTTAGTCTTTTGCTAGCAGTTGCCGCTAGGGCATCTATGCCATTTCGTTCGTTGCAATTCGGGACTGCACGCTGGGGTTTGTTTTGGTTGGATCAGGGAGAGCAGCATATGTGCCTCCTGATGAGAGACTAATAAGTTTCGAAACCGGTAGAGGTGCTTGCAGCACTCTCTGATTGGACTGGAATATGGTTCGGCTGTATTTTCGTTTTGCAACGAAATTGAAAATGGTTATTCATTTTTTTTTTTTATTTACATTTACTCTGTGTGGAGTATGAAGGGAACCAATCTCGTTGGAACTTTACCGCGTTGAGCAGATGTGACGTGAATTGTAAATTGTAGAATTCCCTCATCTTCCTTAGTCTCAGCATCCGTATGGCTTGCAAATTGTAGAAGCCTCGGAGGTGTAACCAGAGAAGGTTCCCATTGTTTTCATTCTGGTGGGATATGTTGTATGCCATTAGAGTGAAAACTTAGTCTTTTGCTAGCAGTTGCCGCTAGGGCATCTATGCCATTTCGTTCGTTGCAATTCGGGACTGCACGCTGGGGTTTGTTTTGGTTGGATCAGGGAGAGCAGCATATGTGCCTCCTGATGAGAGACTAATAAGTTTCGAAACCGGTAGAGGTGCTTGCAGCACTCTCTGATTGGACTGGAATATGGTTCGGCTGTATTTTCGTTTTGCAACGAAATTGAAAATGGTTATTCATTTTTTTTTTTTTTTTTTTTATTTACATTTACTCTGTGTGGAGTATGAAGGGAACCAATCTCATTGGAACTTTACCGCGTTGAGCAGATGTGACGTGAATTGTAAATTGTAGAATTCCCTCATCTTCCTTAGTCTCAGCATCCGTATGGCTTGCAAATTGTAGAAGCCTCGGAGGTGTAACCAGAGAAGGTTCCCATTGTTTTCATTCTGGTGGGATATGTTGTATGCCATTAGAGTGAAAACTTAGTCTTTTGCTAGCAGTTGCCGCTAGGGCATCTATGCCATTTCGTTCGTTGCAATTCGGGACTGCACGCTGGGGTTTGTTTTGGTTGGATCAGGGAGAGCAGCATATGTGCCTCCTGATGAGAGACTAATAAGTTTCGAAACCGGTAGAGGTGCTTGCAGCACTCTCTGATTGGACTGGAATATGGTTCGGCTGTATTTTCGTTTTGCAACGAAATTGAAAATGGTTATTCATTTTTTTTTTTTTTTTTTTTTTTTTTTTTTTTTTTTTAATTTGAATAAAATTTAAACAATTGAATTAATCGCTTTGAAAATTTTTACCACGTATCAAGCACCAAAGAACCCTCATTTGACAAAAATTTCAAAGCTGTACACTAATTTTTACAACAGTTATTGAGAAAATATTTTTTTTTGCAATTCCGACTTTTTTCGCAATTATATTAACAATATTTTTATTTATTTATTTATTTAATCAGTTCAGCCCATTCGTACCTTTCGGTGTTGGACTGTTTACAACTAGTTCAATATCTACATTTCAATACATTTTAATAATTATACAAAACTTTTATTTTAACAATACAATTTTAATAAATATAAATTACTTATTTGACCCATTTTTCTGTCCATATGTTTTAAACTTGTGGTGCTTCTTTGATACTTCTTTTCCATGCTGTTCTATTTTGAGCCAATTGTTTTGCCATACTCCATTGCAGTCCTCTCTTCTCTGCTTCTTGTCTAACTTGTTCTTCCCATCTCATTCTTGGGCAACCTACTTTATTTTTCCCTTGTACTCTGACTTCATATAGTTTTTTCGTTATTCTTGTGTCGTTTAGTCTGTGGATGTGGCCCAACCATCCTAACTGTCGTTCCCCTATAATTGTCTCTATGGGTTTTATCTTTAGAGCTTGAGTTATTGTGTCGTTTCTTATTTTGTCTCTTCGTGTGACCCCTTCTATTTTTCTCAAGAATCTCATCTCTGTAGCTTTGATTTTTCTTTTGTTGTTCTTTGTTAGCGTCCACGACTCACTCCCATAGACGATTGATGGTCGAACCACTTTTTGGTACACTTGTGTTTTGACTTCTTTGGGTACCTCTTTCTTTCCAAAGAACGTATTTCTTAATGTATTATAAATTGTCCCTGCTTTTCCTATTTTATTGTTTATTTCTTTGTCTATTTTACCATCTTCTTCAATAATTGTACCTAAGTAGTTGTAGCTGTTTACTTGTTCCAAAACTTGTCCTTCTACCTTAATTTTTATCACTTTTTTTGTAGTTGCCATAACCATTGTTTTAATTTTATCTGTGTTTATTTCCATGTTCATCTTTCTTAGTTCTTTTATATAAGTGTTTATTATTTGTTGCAGTTTCTCTTCCGTGTCAGCTAACAATACCATATCATCTGCAAATAGTAATTCTTGTATTTGTACATTGTTCATTTTCCATTTTCCCAATATCATGTCTTTAGATTTCTCCTTGCATTGCTTTATTGCGTCATCTAGTACCATTGAGAAAAGTAATGGACTTAGTACACAGCCTTGTTTTAGTCCTATCTTTGCCTGGAATTCATCAGATTCTTGATTGTGAGTCCTTATTTTTATTTTATTATTTTTATATAAGGCTTTAATTATTTCTATCATATCCTTTTCTATTCCATTTTTCTTTAAACATTTCCATATATCTTCCCTTCTTATTCTATCAAAAGCTTTTTTCAGATCAATAAAGCATATGTGTATCTCTTTGCCTTTCATCAATAGTTTTTCTCCTATTTGTCTCAATATGAATATCAGATCTTGGGTACTCCTTCCTTTTCTGAAGCCATGCTGGGATTCTTCTAGTTTTATTTCTAGTTTTTCCCTTAGCCTTTTTTCAATTATTCTATTGAATATTTTGGCAGGAACGCTTGTCAATGTAATACCCCTATAATTTTCGCAATTTCTTGCGTCTCCTTTCTTAAACAGTGGTACTATTATATCTGTTTTCCAATCAGATGGTATTTCCTTTGCTGTGATTATTTCATTTAGTAGTTCTCGGAATTTTTCTTTTGAATTTTCACTCATGTACTTTAACATTTCAGCTGTGATTTCATCTTGGCCTGGAGATTTTCCCAATTTTAATTTGTCATAGGCTTCTGCAATTTCCTCTTTTGTTATTTGTTGCATTTCCTTTGTATTTTCGATCATGTCTTCCTCTCTTTCTTGTTGATATTGTTTCCATTCTGTTAGTTCTTCAAAATACTGCTTCCATCTTTGCATTATTTCTCTTTCTGTAGTTAATATATTTCCTTCTTTATCTCTTATGTTTCTTAATCTATGTGTTTTCTTTTGTCTTAGCTGTTTCAATGTACCATAGAACAATTTTTGGTTATTAAAATAGTTTTCATTCATTTTGTGTCCAAAATCTTCCCAAGACTTCTTTTTTGCCGTTTTAATTTCTTGTTTAATGTCGTTTCTGGCCATTTTATATTTTTCGAAATCGTCACTCGATTTGGTTTTTAGATACATTTTCCATACCTTTTTCTTTTCTTTCACTTTACGTTGTATTTCCGCTGTCCACCATTTACTTTTCTTCGAATATATATTTGTGATTTTAGTTGTTCCGCATACTTCTTTTGCTGTTTTCCATATGATTTCCTTAAATTGCTTCCATTTATTTTCTATTCCTGTGTTAATTGCCTTTATAGTCTCGAACTGTTTGGTTAACTTGTTCGGGTATTCCTCTTTACTATCTATTTCTCTTAATTTGTAGCTTTTTATTTTTTCTTTAGTTATCTCCTTTCTTTTTTCTGTTGTGTTATGTGTGTACACCCTTAGTTCCATTATAAGCAAGTAATGGTCACTGCTTATTTCAGCCTCTCTTTTTACCTTTATGTCTTTTATCATCTTTAGGTCTTTTCTTTTTATTAGGAAATAGTTTATTATGGATTTTTCTTTTCTCGATGAGATTTCTCTAGTATATTTGTGTATGTCTTTGTGCATAAATTTTGAATTCGTTATAACCATATCATTTGCTATACATAGATCTATGATTCTTTTTCCGTTATCATTTTTCATTTCTTCTCCATGTTGCCCTAAGTATCGTTCAATCCCTTTATTGTCTCTTCCCACCCTACCATTTGGTCTCCCATTAATATAATGTTTTCTCCTTCGTTGTCCATCTCTGCTTGTAATATTTCAAAGAATTCATCTTTTTCCTCTTTTTTGGCATTATCATTTGGCCCATATGCTACGATTATGCTGGTTATATTTGTATTATCTAGTTTTACTTCCACTACCAATAATCTTTCGTTTATATTTCTTTCACCTGTTATGTTATTTGTCTTTTCTGTTTTTACTATTAGGCCTACACCTCCCGCGCCCCATTCTTTTAAGTCAACTCCTGACCAATATAAGCGGTAATCAGCATTTAGTTCTACTATTCCTCTACCTTTCTTTTTTATTTCAGTTACTCCCAAGTAGTCTATATTTTGTAGTTTCATCTCTTCAATTATTTCCTCTTCTTTACCGTTAATACCTCGCACGTTCCATGTAGCCATTTTTATGCTTTCCTTTTCATTTTCCTTATGTTCCGTATTTTTATATATCTCACCATTTTTGTTCCTCGCTATATTTGTAGCTTCATTGTAGGTTCGTTGTGTTTGTTTTCATGTCGCTTTCAATTTCTGCTATTCGTTTTTTGGATTTATTACTTCTAGTTTTTTTCATAGTCTTATTCCATTTCCATATCTCGCCATTTATAGTTATTTTATTGTATCCAATTTTCACCTTATTTCCTTTTAATTCTTCTTCTTTTGCCATTTTTCTTATTTGCTTGTTCTTCTCACGCTCCTTTGTTGTCATGTCATGATTTATGTATACCTTTTCCTGCTGCAGTTCTTTTAATTTGTATTTGTTTTTCATGATTTGTTCTTTTTCGTCTTCATTATTTATTTCAATTAAGCATAGTTTTCTTCCTATTTTATGAGCTGTTTTTACATTAATATTTATCTGTAGAGTGTTTTTTATTATGTTCTCCACGAATTGTTTAAGTTCTGTTTTATTTTCTGTCTCAATTTCAATTCCTGACATCACTATATTATTTTTCCTTTTCTCTCTCTCTAGCCATTCAATTCTATCATTTGTTTCCTCTAGCTCCACTCTTTTATATCCATATTTTCTTCTTTTAGTTTTTGATTTTCTTGTCTCAATATCTTATTTTCTTCTCTTATCATTTTTATATCTTCACTGGTTTTGTCACTCTGCTTTTTGAGCTCCGACACCATCTCTATTAATAGATCTAGTTTTTGTTCTTTACTATTTGTTTTAGATGGTATTTGTGAGAGTTTTCTATTTTTTGATCTTTGAGTCGCATCATCCGGATCTCTTTTCCTTTTGCTGTCGTCCGAACAGTCGTCGCTGTCCTCCATGTTCTTGTTTGTTTCGCTTTGTATTATTTTATTATCACCTTCCGCCATGTTCTTGTTTATTTCACGGTATCTTAGTTGGTATCTCAACGATAGGAACTTCGCCCAGATCGACTCTTCAAAAGCTAGGCTCCTCTTTGAGTCCTCAAACTCAGTAGTTTATTTTATTTTTCTTCGCTAAGTATTTTAATTTTTAGAGTTTTCCCTTTTTCCGCGACTTTTACTACAGTCTGGCAACGTCGCCGTGACGTGGAGCGTGACCCGTCTACCAGCTGGCTGTTGAAACTCGTTCACTTTCCTATGCCAGTTTTTTGTGTTTGTTTGTTTATAAACTCTTAATTCACACTTAATTAGTAATTTTTGTTTATTTTTCACTTGTATCGTCAGTATGCACTTTTATATTCACTTTATATTGGAAACTGTTATTTAATTTCCACTACTACATCCAAAATTCGGTAAAATAGTAGGTGGTATTTCAATAACCTTCTCTTGGCTCTACACCGTTGCCGGTTCTCCTATATATATTAACAATAAATGAGTATATCTAACTTTGTAATACGTCATTTTAAAGCTTTTTCCATAATCTCGTAGATATTTGTACTAAAAAAATCATAAGTTTCACGGTTTTCCGTTGATTTGAAAAAAATATTGAAAATGCCATTTTTTGATATTTATTTGTTTATAAATAAAAATGGCCGCCATATCCTACGCAGGAAATAGTTATAATTTGTTCCTATAGGTATTACCTTTCGAAAAAACGCTTCAGTACTCTGGCTGCTGAAGTGTCACGAACAGGGTATATTTTTGTCTTATTACCCTGGCCTATACATATACTGGATTCGCTTATCTGAGACTCAACTGTCTAGTGTTGTTAGTATTTTTTTGGGAAATTAGGTTGCCAGACGAAAAATACCTGCTCATAGACAATATTATTAACAGTAAACAGACACATAAATGACATAAACCTTACGACAATCAATAATTATTTATTTACACTATTATAATGTATCGATAACAAATGAGAAAATTAATTATTATATAAAATAAAAATATTTTGAAAAAATAAATTTCAGAAATTTATGAGTTTAGTATACACTCCCACTATTTCCAATAATTCTTCTTTTTTAATGAAAGATTAAGTTGGTTTCAGCAGTTCATAGTGTGAGGTAGGAATTGTTGTGTTGTATGTTTCCTATTGTGAATGTGTCAAAATGAATCTCGGCTGAGCGAATTTAGTTTATCAGATAAACAGAAAAACAAAACAAAAAATATTTTACATATTATAACGAAACATGTAGAGTATCACTACAGAAAACAAACAGATGAAACGAAGAGCATGATTTAAACCGTTGAAAAGAATTCGTCTACATTTTTTTTATTGTTATTGGGAATTCTTACATACCTTTCACTCAAAAAAACTTATGATTAGTACCCTTTCATTTCACGCTCTTTTTATTTTTTAACACCATATTATATAAAGTCTGTTTTATTTATAAGCAAATTGTATCCTGTGTTAATTATTATTCTAAATTATTAACATTTTTCCCAAATTTAATTCGTTATTCGTTAAAGACAATCATAATAAAAGTTCGTATGAGTCTTAACGGTTTTAATTAATAAAATAGACAATTAAATTTTAGGTACTCTTAAGTTGACGAAATGTAAAATGATTGTGTAATTGCTACTAAAATTTTACGAGTTCTCACAAAAGAAAATGTCTTTGAAATAATTGCGTTTATCTACTTAATATATTATGACCGGCTTGTCGATATAATATAAGTACGTCTTAAACTTCGCGTCATTTTTTTGGTTTTAGGACCTACTCTTCACAACCCAATAGGTCCCCCGAGTGACTGCACATTTAGCAAACTTCGCTCCCCTACTTCAAACAGAAAAAAAGTTATAATGATTTATTAAAATAAATGAACAGGTTATAGTTTTTACCAACTATTACAACAATACGACAGAAAACAAAAAAAGTTAATCATTAAATAATTTATAATAGTTCGTTCTCAACATTCACAGTTCTTCGAAAAAAATAATCTTTGGTCAGATTTCTACGTTCCAGATAGCAGAACAAAGTGTCTTGACTACTTTTAAAATATTGGAACAAACACACCTGATTTCTCCTTGGTAATACTGGACTGCTAGCTATGATTGCGTCTCGTCGTCGTCGTCGTCGTCACTGCCCAAACAGCCGTCGTATTTGCCTAAACAGAGTCGTCTACACTGTACTAGCCTGCTACTCCACCAACACAACAATTCACCAACAGTTTCCAAAGTCCAAAAGTCACCAACAGTTTCCAAAGTCCGAAAGTCACCAACAGTTTCCAAAGTCCAAAAGTCACCAACAGTTTCCAAAGTCCGAAAGTCACCAACAGTTTCCAAAAATAACGTCACGTCACTTGAGCCGATTTTTTAAATTACACATCACTTTACGGTATTTCGCGAACTTTACGACGAAATTGTCTTTCTTAGATCAGCGGCTGAGCCCCCAATAATTGTAGGATTCGTTAAACACAATCGTAATAAAAGTCCGTGTGATGTTTAACAGCTTTAATTAATAAAATAGACAATTAAATTATAGATAATATTAAGTTGACGAAATGTAAAATGATTGTGTAATTGCGACTAAAATTTTACGAGTTCTTACAAAAGAAAATGTCTTTGAAATCATCGCGTTTATCTACTTAATATATGACCGGCTTGTCAAGATATAAGTACGTCTTAAACTTCGCGTCCTTTCGATTATCGCCAAATACAGCCTCTTTCATTCGAATCTCAAAATCGACTGACTCTCGCACCCCTACGTTAAATAAAAATCTCTTACATCTAATCTCCCTTTTCCGTTTTCCCCTGAGAACCAACCTATTAAAATTGGTTCAAAGTATGTACCGACCTTTTCCAATAAACGAAAACTATTAAAATTAGCCAAGGCGGCTACTTGTTTATCTTGCGTCTTAGATAACTCCGATTCCAAATCCCCAAGACGATCCGCACATGTGTTCGTATGCGTGAGACTCTTATTTAGTTTTCGTATTAATAATAATTATTAAGAAAAATTATATACAGGAGTCTTAAATATTAAGATAAAATATTTACAATTCTACATTTGTATCTTAGATACTAATACTTAGCACTACTAAGCACTTAGTCTCCAAAAGAAAACCGAAAATTTTGAAAAATGGTGATTTAGTTCTGAACGTGGTCTCCTTTTATTTCGATACACTTGACCTAGTGATGCTCAGAATACGTCTTCTCGAGGTCTACAAAATAGGCTTTCATGGCGGCGATGGACTTCTCTTTGACTTCGACTTTCTGCCTGGCGAGGGACTTTCTCAAGTAAGTTTGGAAATAAAAAGAAGTCGTACAGGACTAAATCTGGAGAATACGGTGGATCGGATAGAAGTTCGTAGCTCAATTTGATAAGTTTGGCCATGGCGGCGGTTAAGGTATGATGCGTTGCACTGTAGAAGAGCATTTTTTCTTCCGCAATTGGGGCAGATTTTTCTGCAATTCGGCGGCAGTTTGCCCAATAATGGGGCACTGTAAAGCCCTGTGACCGTTTTGCCTTTTCGAGGAAGTTGATATTACCTTTCTGACCGATAGGACAGTCTTCGCCTTCTTCAAGCACGTTCGTGGGGTGACGTCCACTGTATCGACTATTCCTAGGTCTCTGGTGAGTATCGGTGGATCCGTGTTTCGTCAACGGTTGTGAAGCAACGTAGAAACTTCTTCAGAATACGCTTAAACAGCCTGAGATACTGGTCTGAAGTGGTCTCATGGTTGCGCTTGTTGGCCTGAGTGATAAAGCATACAAATGTATATGTAGCTGGAGAAGAAATTGAGCAAGTCAGGCAGTTTAAATAATTGGGTTATCTGCTTAACGATAATTGGGACCCTGAGACTTAAATATGCGCAGAATAGAATAAGCCAGAAATGCTTTTATGAAAGTTTGTAAATTTCTAAAAATAAAAATGAACAAGAGAAATACTAAATTTATGATTGTCTCAAAAGCACAACATAAAAATGAAAGGTTAATGATAGAGCAAACACAAATAGAAAAAGTAGAAACATACAAATATTTGGGAAACAGGGTTGATGACAAAAATGACCAAAGCAAAGAAATTAAAGTCCGAATTGAAACTGCAAGGCAAGCAAGATTTGTTGTGGCGGATATTATTGAGTTGGGTTGATCTCATGTATTCAAATCAACTAACTTTTAATGCTTTTGGTAAAGTCGTCCCAGGAACGCAACTCATCAATATTGGCAATATCATTTTAAAGTCTCCTACTTTAAAATATATAATACATGTCTGAATTGCCGATATAAATGAGTCAGATTAAATGAATTATTAGAAGAATTTTTTACTAAGCAACAATATTTTTGTTTAGTTTAGTATTACTTTGTATTTTGACAACGACACCCGACTTGGGCGTCGAAACGTTAATAAAATCATATTTTTGGTAAAATTTTGGCTTATTTGTCATTGAAAATAATTGGTTATAAAAATGCCACAAGGAAATAGCTTCAAAACAACTGCAAGGCAAGCATTTATAGAAATGAAGATAATGCTTACAAGCAAATACCTTCATTTGCCTCTCAGATTGAAGGCTCCAAAATGCTACATATTTTCTATCTTACTATTTATACGAAATGGAAGCTTGGGCATTGAAAAGACAACACGTTAGAAAAATAGAAGCGTTCGAAATATCGGGTTACAGAAGAATATTGAAAAATCAGTGGGTTCAAAGAATTACCAATGTTAAAGTGCTACGACGTTTAAATAAGGAGTTAACAATTATGAACAGTAGAAAAACAAGAAAACTGGAATATTTTGATCACATAACCAGGGGAGAAAAATATGAGTTGCTGAGAATTATTATGCAAGGAAGGATCCAAGGAAGAAGAAGTATATAAAGAGGACGCATCTCCTAGCTGAGGAACCTTCGAGAATGGTTTAACTGTAGTTCATTACAACTATTCAGAACAGCAGCCCACAAAGTGACCATAGCCATTATGATATCCAACCTCAGATAGAAGATGAAACTTTAAGAAGAAGAAATTTCTGACTGATCGCAAGTTTGTTGAAGAAATTTCTGACTGTTTTCTTGTACAGAATGGAAGCATGGACGTTAAAGACCAGATCCATTAATAAACTTGAAGTTTTTGACATTCAGTGACTTTGCCGAATGCCTAGAATATCATGAAAGGACACAGTCCAGAAATGAGGAAGCATTAAAAATAGCGGAAAAAATTAAGAATCACATCTCACCTAATAAGACAATGTACGGTGGACAGCTCTGCAGAAATGCACGGAAATTATAAAGAAGAATAATTATCTGTTGTACTTAGTTATATTTCAAATGTTATTGATTAATTTTAATTTGGAAAATATATTTCTCTACGCTATTGGTAATTTGATTATTATTTCCATTATACTTCAGTGGTTTTCAATATCAAATCGACCAAAAAGATTGAAACGTATACCATCAAATCTTGTAGACACGAGACTTTACAGCCAGTCTCAGCTACCATTTTTTTTATCTCTCTATACAATAAAACAATAATCCAAATGAATTGTTGGAGCCAATTTTATTCCTTACCATTTCCTTTATAAGTTTCTTCACCTCTTAAAGACTCTCTCGGCAAAAATCGGCTATCGCTTGTGAAACAAACGGCTCTTTATAGAGCCCCTAAAACACTTTTGTTAATTGAAATGTAGAAAACATCGCCTGTGTGGCGTTTACTGGGAATATGTTCATGATATGTGTGAAGTATGGCTTCTCTTTTAGTTAATGGACTTCTTATCGATTCCTTTTTAGACACACATGTGTCCATTATTATGGATATCCCAAAAGTAATGTAGTAATGGAGTAAAGAAAACTGTATTGATAAATTAGATAAGAATAAAAACAATGGAGCTGAAAAACACTTAACTTTTGATATAATATTTTCAGAAATGTCATGGAATATTCAAATACATCCTTCGGTTTTTTTCACTGTAAAATAGAGCTAATGGATTTTGACAAGAGCTATGACACTATGAGATTAAACTTAAGTTTTCTTTAAAATAAACTTAAGTTTTTTTATATTTAAATTTGAAAAGACTGTAAGACTTGTACACACTTCTAAATAGGTCAAAACGGCAAACAGGTGTATGTTTTCAAAAAACTTTTGATAGTGTGTAAAAAATATATTTTATATCAGCTAAGTAATTTCAACACATAACGTGCCATCATCAGAGCTTCCTAAAAGGACATATTTAAGATAAGATTTTTTTCATATAAAAAATGAGTGAAAAACTTACGTCCTCTTAAATTACCTTCATAGAAGAGCAATTGCTTAACAACACAACAAAAAACATGAATACTGGGCAAAAGCCACAGATATAGGGTATAATAACCCTTTACAGTGAATAGAATCACATCTAAATTCTTTTATTAATTTATAAAGACAACATGGCTGAGTCAGACCATTTTGAGCCCACGTGAACAGCAGATCAGCTGAGGAAGACTGTCATTTATTAAAATGGTAAAGAAGGAACTACAATCTTATGCGACCTCTATATTCATAAATATTAATTAAAAAATTTAAAATGACTAAAAAGCCATGTATAGGTTAAATGAATTTAAAGTTAAGATACTAAATTTTAAAGTTTAATTTTCAAAAGATTACTATTATTACTATTGAAGTGAAATGTTAACGTGTATATTATAAGTTATCAAAATTCTCCCAAAAACAAAACTGTTATAGTTCGACGAAGTGTAGAAGAAGTTAGATGAAATCAAACCTAGGAGAAATATCATTTGACAAGCTCAGAGTTCGAAAGCTGTTTTTTAAAAATTTTTAAAAAATCGTATTGATTAATTCAGACAAATAAAATATTTATTTGTTTAAAAATATGTACAAAATGAACGAAAACTCAAGAATACCTAAAAGTAATGTTCAAAAAACTTTCATAAATTGTTGGGTATACTGTATACTAAACCAAAATTATTAAAGAAATTTCTTAAAGATAGGATCAAATTTACAATTTAATTGAATCTGGGTGTTAACACAGTTTTGAGGGTTTCTTTTAATTTCTCTACTTATTTCTAGATCTTCTAGTAGATTCATTTTGGTATAGTTATTATTAAGTATGCTGTGTAAGATCCTACTATCTCTTTGTGGACTAAAGCTATGTTTCGATGCATGTAAATGATGACCAAAGCTAGATTTATCGATCTTTGACAGATGCTCTTTGATACGAGTATCCAAAGGTCGCATCGTTCTACCCACGTAAGTCACAGGGCATTCACCACATGACAATTTATAAATGCCACTTTTTGAAGTTTTTTTAATTTTGTCTTTAGTATGAGAGAAAATTGACTTGATGTTATCTTTGCATTTAAATGGAAGTTTTAAGTTAGGAATGTTATTTAAGATTTTTGCTATATTGTCTGAAGGATAACCTATGTATGATATATATCTATACATAACTGCTGAGTTGGAGTTGTCTAGGGTCGCAATATAAGCTAGAGATCTGTTTCTTTTATTCCTTAATTTGTTGAGAATGTTATCAACCAAAGTAGGGGAGTAACCGTTACTATGTGCAAGTTGTTTAATAATATCCAATTCAGAATAAAATTTGTATCTGATAATGGTAAGGTAAGTAAACGATGGATATAGCAATAAAAAGAAGACATCTTCTGTTGAAAAGGATGATTCGAAGATCTAGGGATAGTATGGTCAGTCTGAGTTGGTTTTCTTAAGACTGAAAACCTTAATTTGTTCTCTATTACAGTCAATGTTAAGTCTAGAAAATTAATGGAATTGTTAGACTCTGTTTCTAAAGTGAAAGTTATGGCTGGATGTAAATTATTAAGTGAAACTAGAATATTTTCTGCATCTGAGGAATTTCCTTCTATAATAGCCAACACATCATCCACATATCTAAACCAATACAAGATTTTTTGTAAAGGATTGTGATTTGAAGAATTATTATCAAAGATATTAATCTCAAGGTTGTTAAGGAACAGATCTGCTAGAAGAGGTGATAATCGATTTCCCATTGCAAGGCCTTGTACCTGTCTATAAATAATGTTGTTAAAAGAAAAGAAATCTTGTGATAAACAAATTTTAAGTAAACCCAATAAGTGGGAAATTGTATCGTTATTAATATTATTGTTAATAAGTAAATTCTCCACAATAGGAATAACCTATACATGGCTTTTTAGTCATTTTCAATGTTTTAATTAATATTTATGAATATAGAGGTCGCATAAGATTGTAGTTCCTTCTTTACCATTTTAATAAATGACAGTCTTCCTCAGCTGATCTGCTGTTCACGTGGGCTCAAAATGGTCTAACTCAGCCATGTTGTCTTTATAAATTAATAAAAGAATTTAGATGTGATTCTATTCACTGTAAAGGGTTATTATACCCTATATCTGTGGCTTTTGCCCAGTATTCATGTTTTTTGTTGTGTTGTTAAGCAATTGCTCTTCTATGAAGGCAATTTAAGAGGACGTAAGTTTTTCACTCATTTTTTATATGAAAAAAATCTTATCTTAAATATGTCCTTTTAGGAAGCTCTGATGATGGCACGTTATGTGTTGAAATTACTTAGCTGATATAAAATATATTTTTTACACACTATCAAAAGTTTTTTGAAAACATACACCTGTTTGCCGTTTTGACCTTTTTTATATTCGTTTACAAAAAATTAAGTATATTATTATTGTTTAGGTATACTTTAATCTCTTTTGTTAATTTTCTGCTTTGGCAATGCTGTTCTCACATAGACATAAAAACTAAACGGATTGGTTTGGTGGGTCGGCCTTTTTATATCTTCTATGTCGTTTTAAATGCGTATTAAATACGTTTCTCTCTGTTGCTCCCATTAAAGGAGCATACGTACGTTATAGTTATTAAGGTATCAATGGTAGTGTAAGGATAATAACGCTTGAGGTCAATGGTGTGTACCCCGAGGTTCTTTGGCCCAAGGGATATACGTTGACCGAAAGCGTTATTATCCATAATACCCGTGGTGTCTTCAACGTTTAATGTTTGACTAAATATTCTTTATATGCAAAAAATTTGAAAGAATTTTGAATTAATTAGTTTTCAAATACGAGTAGGTAAGTACATTTATATACCAGTCGGACATTAAAATATTTCCTATCCTGTATATTGGACGATTGTGTGAGGGAGCGTTAGATCCTTGTCTACTGTCTTTGTTTGTAGTAAAAGGTATTTTCCCTCGTTTGGAAATCATAACGTCTTTATTCGCGTATTTTTATTTTTCTTCAGATGTAAATCCACTAATGGATGTTAGCGATCACATTTTCCATTAACTTTCTGTTACTTTCAATATGTATTAGATATTGTATAGCGTTAATCCCTCTCCATTGCCTTATGTTTCGGAGCCAGGACATTTTATTGCGTCACATTCCTCTCTTGCCTTTAGTTTTACCCTTGATTATAAGTTGGAGGAAATGGTATTTTTCATTTCTTCTCGCGTATTATGGTATGATGAATTATAATCTGATAGAACAGAACTGGTCCATTTATCTTATTACTTCGTTTCTATGAATAAATTTAACGATGAAATTTATATTGGTAAATTATAATAATCCAACTAAAATTATGCTTAAGCTATTAAACATGTTTATGGTTTATTAAGGCTAGCTTTATATTTGCTGCAGACTAGTATAATAGGTTCTGCATACTTATGAATATTCTAATACGTTTGAAATTTAGGGGAACGATTTACCTATGCTAAATTATGTTTTCGTATATCTGTGTTTGTTTAGTTCATAGCGCTTACTACAATAAAATATTTGTATACGGGGTATGTTTGTATACAAGTGGCTGTTTAAAATTACGCCGCAGTGACACTGCAGTCGGATAACACACGTACATGAACTAAATACACGTACATTGTTAGAAAAACAATGCGGCTTTAGATTTAGAAAATCATGGACCGACGCTATTTTTATACCTCGCACTTCAATCCTGTCACCCCGGAGGCAGTGTAAGTGGTCGACGTGATGTCGTATATTGTCCATTTCCAAAGATGTCCTTGGTAATTTCTTTTAACTCATGCATAAGCCTTTTACATTAGGGTGGGTCGAAAAACAATAATGTTTTATTTTTTAATCGCTATACCGCGGAAAACTTGCCTTTGGGGTATATAAGTAAAATGCAAAGTAAAATAAAGTTATACAGGGTGTCCCAAAAAGATTGGTCATAAATTATACCACAGATTCTGGGGTCAAAAATAGGTTGATTAAACCTCACTTACCTATATACAATAGTGCACACAAAAAAAGTTACAGCCCTTTGAAGTTACAAAATCAAAATCGATTTTTTTTAATATGTCGAAAACTCCTAGAGGTTTTTTATTGAAAATGGACATGAGGAATCTTTATCGTAGCAACATCTTAAAAAAAATTATAGTGAAATTTGTGTACCCCATAAAAATTTTATGGGGGTTTTGTTCCCTTAAACCCCCCCAAACTTTTATGTACGTTCCAATTAAATTATTATTGTGGCACCATTAGTTAAACACAATATTTTTAAAACTTTTTTGCCTCTTAGTATTTTTTTGATAAGCCAGTGTTTATCGAGATATTTTGAATATTTGTCGAATCCACCACCTATTTGTATATGGTTAAGTATGATTATAGACACCTGTTAATAATCTGAAAATTTATTTATAACTTTTTGACTTATCAAAAAAAGACTAAGAGACAAAAAAGTTTTAAAAACACTGTGTTTAACTAATGGTACCACAATAATAGTTTAATTGGAACGTACACAAACATTTGGGGGGTTTAAAGGAACAAAACCCCCATAATTGTTTTATGTAAATATAGTAAAAAAGTAGCCGCATCTCGATAAAAACTGGCTTATCGAAAAAATACTAAGAGGCAAAAAAGTTTTAAAAACGTTGTATTCAACTAATGGTACCACAATAATGAATTAATTGGAACGTACACAAAAGTTTGGGGGGGTTCAAGGGAACAAAATCCCCATAAATTTTTTATGGGGTGGACAAATTTCACTATAATTTGGTTTTAAGGTGGGCCTGTCATAAGAATTATACATGCCGGTTTCAATAAAAAATTTTTGAGAGTTTTCGATATATTGACAAAAATCGATTTTCATTTTGTAACTTCAAAGGGCTGTAACTTTTTTTATGAGCACATTTGTACTAAGGTAAGTTAGGTTCAACCGAACTATTTTTGACCCCAGAATGTGTGGTATAATTTATGACCATTCTTTTCGGGACACCCTGTATATTGAACCCCTAGCTAGCTAGCGCATCATACTTAAAATTTAGTTTTTTTCAGAAATCAAGACATTTTTCAATTATTTACTTACTGGATGCTACGCAGATCTTATGAAACCATCTCGTTCCTAACCACTAGGAGGACTAGTTAATCGCAATCTTTTGAGTAAAGATGAATAGTATCTTCTAGACATAAGCTGTGCGATAAAGTCAGGCAACTACCCTGTGAACTTATCTGTTCGAGAACCGGGTCCACTTTCCCACTCTCGATGGTTGACTACAGCTAACAGAGTTTTGAGACTGTATGTAAGTGTGGAAACGGCTTCAGTTAAACATACATTGTTAGTATCCTTTATTTTTAAATCATATTGCCTGTATGGTAAAAATGAAGTACAGCAAATACATGACAGATGGACCTGAACACGTTTTTGAGGCTATCAAATCAACCAGATTTCCACCAGAGAATTTTATTAAAGTAGTTGATCCTGTAATCCAAAGAAATTCATTTTTTCCCATCCAGAAAATTTGCTACTGAGGATGATAGTGGATGAAAGGAAACACATAACAGAATTAGGCTTCCGAAGGATAATCAAAGCAAGAATGTTAGCTACAAAAACAGAAACAATTAGGGTTTTTCGACCTCCAAAAATCACCTTTCATGAGACTGACTCTACTGAATTATTTGATTGGAACACCACTGAAATTACACCACCATCACTGTTACGGAGAGTCTCTGATGATGCAGTTTGGGCTAAAATCACTGCTGGTGAAACACCCGAGGATTGGAACTCTTGAAAATTTCCATGTCATACTCAAGCCGTGGAACGCTGCGTCAAGTTAGCGACTGAAGCATCTAAAAAAGTCGTCGGTGCTAAGTAATGAGATGGTTTCATAAGATCTGCCGTAGCATCCAGAGCTTCGATGCCAAAGTTTGACAGCAAGCGCAGCTTCAACGTACCCAATCAGAAATAGTGTGTAAAAGACTCTTTGTAAAGTCAAAACTTCATTTAATTTGTTGACATTGTTTGGTTTAATTTGTTTTCTTTTTTGTTTCAATTAAACATGTTATTAAAATTATAAGTTGTTTTATTTATATTCTTTATAACTTTAAACACACTATAATAATTCTATTCCAATTAAATGTAGTGTAAAGCAAAAGAACAAAAAATGGATTGTGCTAATAACATCCAACAAAACATATTAGACCACTCCTTCTTTTAAGGTGCTAATATGTGAATTTTAACAATTTTTGAGTATTTTGAGTTACCGCAAATTAAAAGATATTGTCTGTTTCAAATTGATTTCCTATTTTTTAAACTATTAACTAAACAGTTTTAACTATAGCACTTGGCTAAAGATTGTAAGAACAATAATTGAAAAATGTCTTGATTTCTGAAAAAAACTAAATTTTAAGTGTGATGCGCTAGCTGGGGGTTCAATATATAACTTTATTTTAGTTTGCATTTTACTTGTATACCCCAAAGGCAAGTTTTCCGCGGTATAGCGATTAAAAAATGAAACATTATTGTTTTTCGACCCACCCTATTTTACATATTCCTGTAATTTGATCAATCCATCTTCTTGGGAATCTTCCTCGTGATCTTCAGCCTTCCTCTTTTCATTGTATAATAAATCTTTCCATGTTTTCTGTTTGCTCTCATAACATGTTTAAAGTATTTTAATTGTTGGGTATGGACTTTACTGGACAGTCGTTGGCTAACTTTTAGCTCTCTTAAAATTGAATTATTTGTTCTATGGTCGGTCCAAGGAATTCGTAGCATTCGTCTCCAACAGAACATTTCAGTGGCGTCTATCTTTCTTCTTGCCGATTGTTTTAGGGTCCAATATTCACGTCCGTAGGTCCGTATTGGGAATATTAAGCAGTTGATCAACCTCATCTTTAACGCTCTTAAAATTTGACAGTTCTTCCATATTGTCGTCATTTGTGCTGTGGCAACGTTTGCTAGATCACATCCACGTTTTATTTCTTCTTCTAGTAACCCTTTTAGTCCAGGAACAGAAGCTTTTCACCTCGCAATTTTTACAGAATAGATCGATTTGCTTGAAAATTCAAAAATAAGTAATGGATAGTCCAAGGATCAAAATCTATGTGATGCCGAAAGGCGCTTTTACCATGGGGGTGGTTGCCACCCCATCTCGGGGGTGGAAATTTTTTATTATACTTTGACCGCAAATGTCGATAAAAACATCATTCTAAGCAAAAAATGTTTTATACATTTTTTGCTAAAATTAATAGTTTTCGATTTATTCGCTATCGAAAGTGTTAGTTTTATATCGAAAAATTCAATGTTTTTCGATTACTTACTCATTTACGATTAACTCAATTTTTACCGTAGAAAATATTTTTTTAAACCATGTTCTTGGTAATTAAGTAACCTACAATTTAACATTTAAACATTTTTTTGTATCTCTGATGCTAATCTGTCTATTCTGAAGAAAATGACATTTTTTACCAAACTACAATAATTGGTTATTCGTTTTTAACTCCAGTTTTTTAAAAACTAATCATTCTAAGCCAGTCAAACTTCTAGGATCTATTAACAAGACATAGATAAAGAAGAATGAATCAGGCCAACGACTAAAACACCGCTAACTAACATTATTATGGTTCCAATTGGATTTCTCCTTTTTTTTTGTTAAAAAAATATATTAATTTTTTAACTTTAACTTTTTAATTTTTTATGTTAGAAAGTTTGGTAAAAAAGAATTTTGTAGGTTTTTACAAGATCTATAAGGGTATTGATATTAAATCCATTTAATATTCTTAGTCGCAAAAAGAGGTGCCTTTGAAAGGGTTGGTAAAGTGGTTTTTGCATGTTATTACAAGTTATAATTATCAATAGCTCACTCAATTTTTGCCGTAGAAAAAACTTTTGCAAACCATATTCTTGGGAATTAAATAAGCTACAATTTGATGATATAACATTTTTTTGTGTCTGTGATGCTAATCTTTCTATTCGGAAGAAAAGAAAATTTTTTACCAAACTATAAAAATTCGTTATTCACTTTTAACTCCATTCATTTTAAAACTAATCATTCTAAGCCGGTCGTACTTCTAGAATCTATTAATAATGCATAAATAAAGAAGACAAAATAAGGTAAATGACTAATTTTAGTTAGAATTGGGTTGATTCCGATCACTTTTTTGCTGAAAAAAAAAGGGACTGACATTATTTTTATTAAAAGTCACTTAATTTTTGAGCTAGAAACTTTTCTTATTTCTGTGGATAGATATGTCTAAATACTTTAAATTATTTAGTTTCAACAAGTTATCCTCGGAAAATGCATAGTTTTCCCGTCATTTGACTTTAAAACTACAATATTTAGCATTTGACAAAGAGGAGCTAACATATAATAAAGTATAGCTCGATTACTATTGGTCTTAAAAAAAATAAAAAACGGTTTTGCTTATTTTTTCAAAAGGTAAATTTTTGTTAAGAAAATTAGTTTTGATAAAATGAAAACTTTTAGAGTTATTAGCAGAAAACTGATTAAAAACATTAATTTTTTCGATATAAAACTAATACTTTCGATAGCGAATAAATCGAAAACTTTTATGAAAAAAATGTATAGAACGTTTTTTGCTTAGAATTAATGTATTTACCAATTTTGCGGTTAAAATATAATAAAAAATGTCCACCTCCGTGATGGGGTGGCAACCACCCCTATGGTCAAAGCGCCTTTCCGCATTATATAGATTTTGATCCTTGAGCTATCCACTACTTATTCTCAAATTTTCAAGCAAATCGATCCATTCTGTAAAAATTGCGAGGTTTTGTCCTATTTTAAGCTTCATTTCTTGGACTATAAGTAAGTAAGTAAGTAAGTACTTGGACTATTTGTTTGTGATCAGTAATTCCAGATATAATTTTGTAGTTTATTCACTATCATGATCTATGTCTTTGATACGTTTAATTGCAGACCAAACATTTCATTTTCGTTTTCGACCAATCGTATAAGATCAAGCAGGGCTCTGCTTGACTGTTTGCAAGAAGGTCTTTGTCATCTGCGAAACGTTGGTTGTTTATTTTATGACCATTCATTGAGATCCCCTTTTCCCATCTTTAAAGTGCTCTTCTCATAACATGCACCCCGTATATATTGAATAATTGTGAAGGTAGTATTCTTGTCTGATACCCCGTTTGGGATGAAATTCATTTGAAAGTGTATCAAGCACTTTAATTATTGATCAAGTAGTGTGTTCCTATAATTTTTATACCTAGAAAGTTAAAAGAAAATGCTGTGTTGTTCTGTAGAGCAGAAAACCTCTATTTTGTGGACCTGAACGCCGAGTATAGAATGACGGGCTGTGGACTCAAAAACATGTAGTGTGGAGACCATGAGATATCGAGAAATACGTTAGAAGGAAAATCAGTTAAAGAGATCGAGTTATAGTTTGCTACTCTCCTAAGAGATATTGCAACGATGATTTAGCATTATTCCTCTTGTTCAACTGCTCTCTTTTAAGTTGGAAATGACTTATGCAAAATTTGGCCTGCCTTGGATCTTTCATATTCATCATCATTATCAACCGTTTTGAGCCACTGCCAAACAGAGGCCTCTCTTAAAAAATTCTATTGCATCCGATCTTCGTGCATCGAGAATCGTGTCTAGGTCTCTACTCTAAAATTTTCTTTGTCCATCTTTTATCTTTGAATATGGCAATACGCCCATCCAGTTCCATTTTAGCGTTGTAATTCTTTGAACTGCGTCTGAAACATTAGCTTTTCTCCTAAATATTTTATTTGATACTCTGTCTTTGAGGGATATATTCAACATTGGCCCCTCCATTACTCTGTGTACCGTTTGTATTCTATTGATTAATTTTCTGGTAAGGATCAATATTTCTGATCCATATTTTAGAACTGAGAGTACACATTGTTCAAAGACATTCCATTTCAAGCACATGGGCATATCTGATCTAGAGACTTCCTTCAGCTTTCCGTAAGCCATCCATGCCACTCCTGTTCTCCTGTTTAACTCTATTGTTTGATTTTATCCTCCTTATTTAATCTCATAGCCCAGTCATTTATGCTTTACACTTGTTCAGACAGAGTACGACATGAACAATTAATGGATGTCCTGGAATCAAAGAAGATAGACTACAATGATCTCAGGATTATATCTAATTTATACTATAAACAACGAGCAAAAGTACGTGTTAACGATCAGCTATCAGAGGAAATTGAAATCAGACGTGGAGTGAGACAGGAATGCGTGTTGTTGCCAATTCTGTAAGAATTGTTAACATGAAGCTATGCTGGACTAAGTCAAACGCTTTCTTATAATCTACAAATATTAATATCTAGACTTAGGCAAATAATATGCAAATTGCATATTTTGCATATAATGCATAAAATATGCAAAAATTTTCAATTTTGCATATTTTTATATAAGTGTGCATAAAGTGCATATAATTTTAAATTTTGGTTGTAACTATACATATATTTTTATATTACTGTAACAAGAAGCTTGGAAATCTCAATATTTAATTTTATTTTATACACTCTTGGTACATATTCAAATTTTGGGTACCTGAATGTAGTAACTAATAAAAGAGCGGCTTATTATATAAGAGCAAAATCAGCCAGTTTATATCTCTAAGTAAAAATTTTTATTTTGTCGGCCCATTTCGCTTTTGTTGTAAAATAAGCCGTGAACACGTGTCTTCGTAATTGTGAATAATTATTGTGCTTTGAAAATGCCGCAGATAAACAGTTCAGTGTCGTGGTGTCATTCATAAAATCAAACTATAGTTTTGTTCAGAAAACTATTACTCAATTAGAATCCTCCAAATAATTATCATTGTTAGACAGTACATTTTAAATAAAAGAATTTGAATCATTGTTTCAAAACGTTAAAAGTAATACATATTGGATAGGAAATTTTTCAAAAATTTAAAGCAACCATGGAAAAAAACAGTTGTTAATACCAGATTCTTTCTCAAGTGGTTCAAGTACTAGCTGGGACATTTTTCGAAGCACTTAATTTAGAACCAACTCTATTATCGTAAATTTGAACAATGCCCCAATTACATCAGTTAATCTCAAAAGAAGTTTTTCTATGTAATCAGATAGAAGCCATAAGGATTTGTTAGAAAATTTTGAACAGCATTTGATAATTATTTATTGTTACCACAATTCGAAATAATGTCAATTATTTATTTGTTAAAATACTTAAATAATTAAATATTTAATTAATTAGCTTAGTTAGTAAAATATATACATGTTAATTAATACACCATGTGGAGATATTGTAAATAAAAATAATTTAAATAAAAAAATACTGTAATTTTTTTTTAATTACATGCATATTTTCTAGATAAACGTGCATATTTTTGGGTAAAATACTGCATATTTATGCGCATATTTCATACCTTTTTATTTGCATATTTGCCTAAGTCTATTAATATCTATGGCTTGTATTCTGTAACTTTCTTCATTAAGGATTTTATTACTTATTGGTGGTCATTCGTTCCAAAGCCACTCGTAAATCCGGCTTGCTCTAGTGGTTGGTGGAAATCTAGCTTAGATCTCTTTTTTGTGTTAGTGACTAGCAATCTAAACTGGTCTATTCTTTGATATTTCTAAGCTACGTGATATGGCATCTACTACGACCACGCCCTTAATCTTTCTTTCCATTATGAGGTGTGGAGAAGTTATATCTGTCGTACCTAAGTAATTGTCCAGGATATACATACTGAATTTACTATTCCTAAAACTCCTCATTAAGGGGAAAGGCGCAAAATGTCGACTGTCAAAATTTTCGATGTGTTTTAAATGTATTTATTTTTTTCGAATCCTGAGAAAACTAATAAATATTTTTGAAAAATTTAAACGCAGAATGAAAGATTACATTATTACTGAGGGCTGAAAGTCCCTGAAAACTTCTATTAGGTTTATTTTAATAAGCTACAGGGTTAAAAATAAAAGAGAAAATTTAGTGTAAATTTTAATTATTGCAAATATTTCACTCAAAAGAAACTTTTTATTTATTCTAAGGGACTTTCGGCCCTCGGTAATAACGTAATCTTTCATTCTGCGTTAAAATGTTTCAAAAATAATTATTACTTTTCTCAGGATTCGAAAAAAATTAAAACATTTAAAACACATTGAAAATTTTGACAGGCGACATTTTGCGCCTTTCCCCTTAATTGTCCATTTGTCTTAGAAATTTTTCAGTTTGGCTGCTCGGTCCATGAAATCTTTAGCTGGCACCGAAACATTCATATTATATCAAAGATTTTCAGTCTTCTTCTCCTTCTTTAGGTACCGTGTTCCTGTTTAGACGTTGGCCGTCATCATACATTTAATTTCCTGAAACATTTCTCTATCGCCTGCAGTGCGAAATTTTTCTTCTACTATAGAACCACACCATTGTCTAATATTACGCAGCCATGAAAGTTTACTTCGACCAATCCATCTCTTTTTCTCCACCTTTAATGGTATTATAAGAAGAAGTTGATGGTATTTAGGCCTTCTAATTATATGGCCGAAGCTTCTTTTTATGATGTTTATTAGCAGACGTTCTGAAGTCATCTTTTGCAGAACATCTTCATTGGAAATATGCGAAATCCATGATATCTTCAGGATCCGTCGGTAGCACTACAATTAAAATGCTTCTAATTTGTTTAGCATTGTGGTTTTTAACGTCCATGTCTCACAACTATACAATAGGATAGACCATACATAACATTTCAGAACCATCTTGCGAATATGCATCTACAGAATTCTGTTACATAAAACTGGTTTCCAGGTCATAAAAGCCTTACGTGATATTTAGATCCTGGTTATTGTATTATCTCTTCATCAGAATCATAATGTACATTTAACCAGCTGCCAAGGTATTTGAAATGGTTTACCCGTTCTATCTTCTCTCCATTGAGAGAAAGCAGATCTTGATCTTTATTAAACTTTCCAACTGCCATTCATTTTGTCTGTGAAATGTTGATTTTCAGACCCCTCCGATAACATGCTTCACTGACCGATTTACTAATGTCTTGTAAATTTTCTGCAAGAATGGCCGTTTCGTCACCGTGTCTGTATTGTTGATTAGTCTTACTCCCTCTTGTCTGTCATCCAAACCTTCACAAACTGAAAGTTTTGTTCAGATTACATAATAAAACAAGTGGGTGACAGTGACAAAATACAACTCTGCCGTACTTAACGTTTGCTGGGTAGTTTTTCATTACGACTGTCTTCAATTTGGATAGCTGTTGCTTGAATGTAATATAAGTATTTTAGCAGTCTTACGTCATAGTGGGTCAAGATCTGCTGCTCGCAGGCAATCGGATATTGTGTAAAGCGTATCGTGTTGTACTTGCTCGAATGACTTCTGGAAGTCGATGAAACGAACATAAACGTTCTTTTGGAACTCACAACATTTTGTAAAAAAAACGCTCATACAAAATAGTGCCTCTCTAGTTACTAGACGTTTCTAAATACGTCTTCGCATTGTAGTAATTTTCAATGTCCTTTATTTCTTGATCTGTGTGAATTAATGTGATTGTTGGAATATTTTCTACGGCATAATGATAAATCCATTCAACAATAAACTTTTCCAGGCAATTCTCTAAAAAAATACTTACACTAATGGCAATCCTTCTATAAATAACTGTCTCGACAATGACAGATTTAAAATTATTATCTTCTTTATTTCTATTGTATTTTCTAATCCTGAGTCGTAATAATACAATTACCTTCAAAATTGGATCATCACTTAAAAGTTTCTTTGCGCTGAAAGCTCTCCTTTGTACTAAATGAATCTCATTATATTATAAAGTAAGTTTTGAAAAATATCATAACGAAAATAATTTATTCACAAAAGATATATTTTTAACACGTGTGTTTGGAAGTAGTAGTTTGTCTATCTCTTATTGATATTATAATGGTTCGAAATGAATATTACTGTTATAAATCGCAAAATACAACTATTGTATATTAACATTTCCGGTATAAAATTGGAGGCGGTCGTTGCAATATATGTAATGGAATATTCTTTCAGAAGAACGTAATGGAAGACACTTGTGTCTTCCATTAATTGAATCAAGGTTATAAACTCAAAGTAGATAGAAAAACTACTGAACGAAAATAACATCAAGGAAAAGGTAAAAACAGATTATTAGTTGGCATATAAAAACCGTGACCAGATATCTCGTAATGCGACAGTTCGTAACCACAAAAATGGTAACGGACAATTCGTCACGGCGACAATTAGTAACCGCGATAGTTCGTAACTTTACATAGGTATTCGTAACGGACAATTCGTAACTTCAAAATTGAATTATTCTGTTTATTTTTGTTAACGTATGAACTAACTTTTATTACAGTTACAATTAAGATTATTACTTTTATCAATTTAACGAACGAGCATTAGGATAAATATTTTCAAATAAAATTTTATATTTCGTGGAGAAATAAATTTTTTAAGTGGTCTAAAGTTTAGTAATATAAATAATTGCATTAATTAATATAGTAAATAGATTACTATTAAACTGTTATTTACTGAGTTTTACAACTTTAAAGAGATAATTCATGATACATTTTTTTAAACCATTCTTTAGTTGTCATAGTAACAAGAATATATATGCAAAAATATGTGTGAAATATATCTAAAAAGAAGGGTTCCTCAAAATGTACCATTACTTTTAGTATAGGATTGTATACAAAATGCATTGTTTATTAAATTCGATAATACTAAATTTGCTAAAAAAAATTAAATATTGGCGTTGCAAATTGTACCGTTGCGAATATATATATAGTTACGAACTGTCGCCGTTACGAACTGTCGCGTTACGAGATGTCATGGAACCATAACAACAGTAGAACGAAATGAAGACATCTATTGCCACCCTTCCCCGTGAATATATTAAATCAAAAAAAGAAAAGAAGCAAGAAAGGATGTCAGATAAAATATTGCAGAGGAAGGAAGAGCGAAGGTAATTAATGGAAAGGTAGACATGGCAATGAATATAAGGAGTTGCATAAGAATATTAGTCTGGGAGGTAGCATCAAGTTTGACCGGAGCTTTTTAGTATGGCTGGTTTTTTATTTAGTTAGGTGTTCCAAAGCTTATTAACCCATGATGTGTCATCTGGCCCAAAATCGGGGCTTTTAGTCAAGAAAAGATAAAATATGAAATATAAAGGAAAAAAATTCATCTCATTGGCTGTATACCATAATAAAAAACTTACTAAGGAAGTAAAACTTCACTTGTAGGTAGATGGTATATAAATTTATTAAAATTTTTATCTAAAAAGATCCAAATTGGATTGAAGTGGGTACATCTATAGTACAAAAAACAAACGTTTTCGGACCAATCAGTCCAACATCAGGTTGAAACCTAAAATAAGCAAACCACTGTATAAAAAGGCCAAGTTGAAATTTTGACTGTCAGAAAGTTAGGAAAAGTTAAAACATGTGGCTACTTACTTTAGATCCAAAGTAGTTGGAACTAGCTACATAGATAGGTCAAAAGACCTTAGTGTTACAATAATTCGGCCATTTCGGCTGCAACAATGTCGACAATAAGTCGATGTTAAAAGAATATTCTTTATTTATTCTTATACTTTCTTTCTTTATACTTTTATTTATTCTTTTAACATCGACTTATTGTCGACATTGTTGCAGCCGAAATGGCCTAATTATTGTAACACTAAGGTCTTTTGACCTATCTATGTAGCTAGTTCCAACTACTTTGGATCTAAAGTAAGTAGCCACATGTTTTAACTTTTCCTAACTTTCTGACAGTCAAAATTTCAACTTGGTCTTTTTATACAGTGGTTTGCTTATTTTAGGTTTCAACCTGATGATGGACTGATTGGTCCGAAAACGTTTGTTTTTTGTACTATAGCCTTACCCACTTCAATCCAATTTGAGTCTTTGTAGATAAAAATTTTAATAAATTTATATACCATCTACCTACAAGTGAAATTTTACTTCCTTAGTAAGTATAAAATATGAAAGTAGACGGAAAAACCCTACAACTTATATGTCAGATATTTACCTCCGTGCCTTACATCCATAATGGCCTAGTGGTTAGAATACCTGGCTCCTGGCTGTCACCCAGGCGAGTCGGGTTCTAATCCTTGCGTCGGAAGTCCTTTTTGTTTTTAAAATTGACATTTTGATTTGAAAAATAATTAAAATCAATGGAAAAATAATTGTTTTTATAATATTTTTTTAATACTTTGTCGGATAAATAATAAAAACGTGGTGTTTTAAAAACAATTATTTCTCAAATCGAAATGTTAATTTTAAAAACAAAAAGAATTTCCGACGCCGGGAATCGAACCTGACTCGCCTGGGTGAAAGCCAGGAGTCAGGTATTCTATCCACTAGGTCATTATCATGGATGCAAGGCACAAAGATAAATATTTGACATATACATTGTAGGGGTTTTCCATTTTCCATCTACTTCCATATTTTATCTTTTCTTGACTAAAAACCCCGAAGTCGCGCCAGCTGACAGACATTTTTGTTATCAAATAAGTACTATCTGCCAAAATAAATTCATAGAATCCGTGCTAAAATCACCGTAAAAATTTGACACTACCGCCCAATCTATATACTAAGGTAGATAAAAAGAGCAAAAATGGAAATTGAAACACTACAATGCAATCATGCCGATTTCTATGTACACAAAAAGATTTAAGAGGCACAGAACATCAGAAAACAATGCAATAGGGCATATTTTGTAGAAATGGAAAGCCAGATTTTGAGTACAATTAAATATAAATTAAGAATATGGACGTAATATATGCAAGAATTATTCAAAGATGCAGCACGATGTCAGACTGAATTAAACAATCCCTACGACCTAGAAATAACAAACGAAGAAGTAGCAGAAGTAGCAGAAACGGTCATTAAGCAGATAGGAAACAACCAGGACCTGATGAAGTCCAGGGTGAAATTTTACAGCTATTAACCTTCGGAGTACGGAGATTATTTGACTTACTTAGATTACGATGATGGGTCAAGCGTGACCCATTCTCATTTTTTTTATAAGGATGTTTAAATAGTCAGTATTATTAAACAGTCTCTTTAATTCAACAAAAAACAAACAAAATCCTAAATTATTGTATTTCAATTTTTTTTGATAGTTACCCATGGGCATATACTAGTTCGCTCCGGCGGCCAGGTTTTAATACCTTACAGAAAACGGGCATAGGTAAATTTGCTCCGGCCATATATTTGAATACAGTGGAACCTCGATAAGTCGGATTAATCGAGACTGCGGCCGATCCGAGTTATCGAAAATCCGAGTTAGCCGGAGAATATGGTAAAAATTAATAAAACACGGTATACTTACAGATAAACTCCATTATAATTGCAAAAACATGAAATACATAAAATATGCACAATACATCTAAATTACGTACAGTTGTATACAGTATTGTTTATTTCTTGGTAAAAAACTTAGTCAAAGTGAAAAAATGATTGTTTTGTCTGATGAAAATCGGTTCGGGTTAGCCGGACTTCCGGGTTATCGGAGGCTGACTTATCGGGGTTCCACTGTACGTATACCCGTAAACAGAGACGGCTGCGATTTACTTGTACCTACAAACATATTGAAAATTCGACCCGGCATAATAGATGTTACGTAGAGGAAAAACTGCAATTTGCATGTTCACGAATTATATACTAAAAAATAGATTGAAACAAACAAGGAGAACTTACGATCAATCGGATTTGTAAAAAAATTATTTCATAAAATATTCAGAAAGAACTGAATTTCGGGTCACGCTTGACCCAGTCTTCGTACTCCGAAGGCACACCAAATCACAGCTCTTACGAAGTTATTCATTCCACTTCCCAAAAAAGCCAACGCTAGGAAATGTGAAGAACATACATTAATTAGTTTGATGAGCCATCTACTTAAATTACTCTTTGCTATCATTCACTCGCGCATATACACCAAATTAGAAGAACACCTAAGTAAAGTTCAATTTGGATTCAAAGCAGGACTCGGAACAAGGGAAGTACTTTTCAGTTTGCAAGTACTCATGCAGAGAGCCAGTGATGTCAACTGCGATATGTATGCATCTATCGTTGATTTCGAGAAGCCATTTAATTTTAGTACATGGGAAACTAATCGATAGGGACCTAAAAACAATGACAAGCAACACGACCAACAGCCCAAGATTTATAAAAGACGATGCAGGACAATTGCTCACAGACGACGAAGATAAAAGCCGCCAATGGAAAAAGTATTTTGAGCAACTCTTAAATGCAGAAACCCCCACAACGACAAGGCAACAAAGACAGTACCAGTTAGCCGAACCTGAAATACCAGGGCCCACACTAGCTGAAGTAAAGTCCGCAATTACGTCTCTAACATACCATAAAGCCCCAGTCCCAGACGGCATACAGGCGGAACTACTAAAAAAGGGGGAGAAAAACTACATCTTGAGATATATCATCTTATAAGAGAAGTCTGGGAAAGAGGAGAAATACCGAAACACTGGCATGAAAGCCATATAATACCTATTCACAAGAAGGGAGACAAACCAAATATGTCCGAACTATAGAGAAATATCGTTAATCAATACAACATACAAAATTATATCCATAATAATGTTTAGAAGACTAACTCCATACGCAGAGGAAATAATAGGCGACTACCAAAATGGATTTTAGACCGGGAAGGTCGACCATAGACCAGATCATCGTCTTACGTCAGGTGTTGGAAAAAAACTGGGAATTCAACCGCGATGTACACCAAATCTTAGTGGACTTTAAACAAACTTACGATCCTGTTAGCAGAGAAGCATTGTGGGAGACTATGGTAGAAATGGGAGTACCTGGAAAGCTGGTACGATTAGCACAGGTGAGCACGGAGAACGTTTCTGCACGAATCAGAATTGGCAGCACCACGTCGGAGGAATTCCTCATTGACACCGGGCTTAGACAAGGAGATCCTCTCGCCCCCTGCTGTTTAACTTTGCACTGGAACATGCAGTAAGGAAAGCTCAGCTACAACTAACAAACGGATTTGCCGCCCAAGGATAAAAAATACTATTGGCCTTTGCGGATGACGTGGACATAATTGCACAATCCACCAGAGATGCAAAAGAAGTTTTCACCCTATTCGAGAACGGAGCCAAGGAAGTTGGTCTTAAGGTCAACGAGGACAAGGTCAAGTACATGGTGGTTACGAAGAACCAAAGACCAAGAATTAGACAAAACGTAACAATTAATGAATACAACTTTGAAGTCGTCAAAGAATTTAAGTACATGGGAGCGATCATAACATCTGAAAATAAATACGAAAAGGACGTGGCAGCCAGGATCATTGCAGGAAACAGGGCATATTACTCATTAATGACCCTACTTAAATTAAAAATACTCTCAAGGACAGCAAAAATAAGAGTATATAAGACAATAATTCGTCCCACAATAACGTATGGAAGCGAAACATTGGCTCTGAACCAGCGGGAAACGACAAAATTACTGGTACTTGAAAGAAAGATACTGCAAACTATCTATGGGCCTTGCAGAGAAGAGACAATAGGAGAATGGAGAAGAAGACACAATGATGAACTCCAGACGATATATGGAAATGAAAAAATAGTACGGTACATTAAAGCAAACCGAATACGATGGGCAGGTCACGTGCTAAGATCGAGTGACGAAAGAATTCTGAACGCCACATTCTGGGAAAGGTCAGTTGGTCACCCAAGATAGAGATGGAAGGACGCAGTGGCCAGTGATCTACACAAAATGGGAGTACAGCAATGGGAAATAGCTGCTCAGGACCGACAACAATGGAGGGAAATAGTAAACGCGGCCAAGACTCACATAGAGTTGTAGAGCCAAATGATGATGATGATGAAACTAATCGATATCCTAAAAACATCAGGACTCGATGGTAAGGATATAAGACTGATCTTAAACTTCTATCTCCAGCAAAAAACAGCAGTGCGATCCAAAAATGAACTGTAAGAGATCTTTAAGCCGGATTTATGTTATGACGGGGCGTGGACGACACGGCTGTCTAACGGGGCACGTTGAAGAATCGTCTGATATGAAAAGCATTGGCTAGATTATACTACAACGGGACGGAGCGACAACGTGGCGGAGCGACAATGGAGTGGAACGTGCGCTTTCTATTGTTCTACGGCACGTATTTTGCACGCCCCGTTCTAACATAAATCAGCCTTTACAGTCGGAAAAGTTGTTAGACAGGGCTGCATCCTGTCACCAGCATTATTTAACATACTCTGAAAACATCTTTAGAGAAGCCTTGGATGAATCAGAGGATGGTATTGCAGTAAATGACGACCAATTTATGAATAATATTAGAAGACGATACGGTATTGCGGCAGATAGTGCACAGGGTCTTCCAAGGATGATGGATAATGTTTTAAAAACCTGTAACATATACGGCCTACAACTAAATTGTAAGAAGACAAAAATAATGATGATTAGTAAGAAACCAACATGAACGCCCAAATTACAATAATCGATACACCGTTAGAAAGAATTAGCTATTTGGGCTGCAAGATTACTGATACTTGGGATTATAGCTATAAAATAAAAACTCGTATCGAAAAAGTCAGAACCCTTTTAACGGTCTTAAAGATTCTCTGCAACTTCTTTTTTTTTGGCATAGACTTTTAGACATTCAGCCAGACTCAACATGGTAGAAATGGTTGTCTGAGTTTATATTAAAATAAATATACAAAACAATAAACAGGTAAACAGTGTCACTCTCTTCTCACCTAGGAGCCCATCAAGGCATTTTTTTAAGACATAAACCACTAGGCCACGGTAAGAAAGGAATTTAACAATTGGGTTAGAAACAAAGGCTACAATATTAACTAATGTATAATTATTTACATGGTTATTTTACTATCTTTTAATAACATAACTAAGGAACTTAAGTATTAATATACACATCAGAATTCTTAGGTAATACGTCTTTAGTGTCCTGATCTACGAAGTAGAAAGCCGGACAATAGTAAAGCTGGGCAAAAATTAAGTCAAATATCTAAACCTTAGCTAAGTAAGTTCTTGGCAAAATAATGATAAATAAGAACGTCGTTTCCAAGGCTTCGTCTGTCCTAACAATTATTGTTAAAGCCCTGATTTATATTAATTTGTGTTAGCATCATAAATTCTGTAAGCCGGACTAGAACGACTCGTGTACTTGAGGAATAATCGTTACTTGCGTATACTTGCCATGTAGTGTAAGTTGGTTACTAGTACATTTATTGTGCTAATTGTCAAATACCACAGTAACCCACTCACACGACATGACAAATAACACAAGTAATGATTATTCGCCACAGTGGCGGCTCGTGATTTTTACAATAAGGGAGGCTATACCTAACTGTAAAATATCTAGACAAATTTGCACTAGCAAAAAAATGCGCCAAAAAATGTAATATAAGGACCCATTTTTTGACCATTTTTTATTTACATTTCATAATATCATCCTAATTCATAATTTCATGATATCATATCATTTTAAAAATAGTTAGTCTAATTGTAAAAGTTTAATGCCAAAGTTTGTGTCGTTTATTTGTTAACAATTCCATCTATTTGTAAATAGTTACCTCGCATATCAAAATAAATACAGTTTTGAAGTTTTGAAGTCCATACATAATGAAGCTTCAAATTTTTTAAGATACTGAACTGAATTTTTTAATTGTAAACGCGGCCTACTGCGAATTCAAAAACACCATTAATTACCGATATTTTGCTTTGAGTTAGAGATATATCGGAAAAAGTTATTTGAGCAAGTTGTTCCAAATATTATTATAACCCCACATACCAAATTTCATAACAAAATTCGCACTTTTAGATTTTTCATTATTTTGAGTCAGGACCCTAAAATTCGTTGTCCTGAGACGCACGCAACCACGCAACGGAGCCGAGAAGCTATTCTGCCTCCCTTGGTATATCTCCGGGCAGCGTGTGATGGCACCGTAGATGCCACTGTTAGGAGACCGGGTCTCCTTAAAGGCCTGCTGCGCTGCACGGAGCATTAGCAACGGAGACTGCTGGGCTTCTCGGCTCCGTGCTCCGTTCATGCATCTCGGGATAACCCAGGATCCTGTCTACAATAACATTTAATGAAACTGAGACGCGATCATGCATTCTAATGCTAATGCTCCGTACGTATGGATAATTAGTGATAATATGGAATTTACACGTTGTATAATAGTGAGAGTGCTTGTTATTTTCGCGATTCATGATAAACAAAACAGTGTAGAGTGTGTAAAAAATTTATGGGGAAGCTGAGCACCCCTTGCCTCCTCTGACAAGCCGCCACTGATTCGCCAAGTATACGAGTAGTTTGAGTTCGGCTTAAGTAAATCTTAAGAGTTTTGGATGCTCTCGCGACTTTTGTGGATTAAGAACTTTTGTATTACTACCATTCCAAAATATGTTCGCATGTATTCTATAAATCAAAATAATTTATAATGTTTTTGAACAGTTATAACTAACATATTATACAGTAACTTATACAATATTATTTGAAATTTGGAAATCGGTAAAACTTGATTTAGAGTTTACTAATAAAAGTTTACTTACTTATTTGCAGAAAAAAATGTTTTCTTAAACCTTGACTTACCTGTAAAAAAATAAAAACAAGTTAATATAATATAATAGTACAAAAATGTAATATTGTTTAATTTAATTGATTAAAATGGGCACAGTTCAAAGTCCCAAATCACCACAAATGGTAGGGGAGAAAAGTATGCTCAATTTGCAGTTACTCAAGCGTTATGGAGACCTATTGGGTTTTGAAGAGTAGGTCCTTAAACAAAAAAAAGTTAAGTTAGGTTTTCTATAAAGTGGGGGACTTTCTATTTTTTAATTTAATTTTCCATTTCCAACAATTGTGATTTCCGATTATAGCGCCATCTATCCATAATTCGAAAGAGTGTCTCGAATAAAAGTTGCTTATTTTTACGTAAAGAATCCAATTAAAAATTGGGGGCTTCTATTTAAGATTTTAAAGTAACCCCATCCCACCTCCATAGGGGATCGTGTTTTGTATCATTTGATAGATTTTTGAAAATATTGAACACGTATTTCTTAGTTTTTCGATCTGACGTTCATTTCGCGAAATATTTGCTTTTTTTGTGAAACTTTGTGTCTCACCCATTTCCTTACGCCCCGCTCAAATCGTCAGATTTTGGAAATATGCACTCTTTTGCATGTACTTTATCTTAATCTGCCCCCCTTAACGAACTCCCCTGTATTAACAGCCAATATATGGTAGAGGTACACTTACAGGGTCTACAAGGTCTCACCCCATGTGATATTCTGACGCGCTCGAGTAACTGCAAAAATCCCCGCTTGGGCTCCCCTACCAAAATAAATGTACCAAACGATAACAACAAGTAATATAAGATCTAAATATTCAACTCAGTAAAATAATACCTACTTAAAAACAAGTGTGTAGGAATATGGAAAATATTAGATAATATCTCGCAAATAATATAAAAAGATACTAAAAATAATCAACGGCAAATAGAACAATAATGGATGACCAGCGAAATTCTTGAATTTATGGAATAGAAAAGAAAACGGAGAACCAGACCCGCGCTACCCTTTCAAAGGCAGTAGGAAATTACTTTTAACAAAACGGCTAGATAAGCGTATCTTCAGAGAAGCGGACATCAAAAAAAATTCCTACCGACCATACCAGAAGTTAAAAAGGAGCCACACCAAAAATAGCTCAAGAGAGAGAGAGTGAGAGAGAAGGAGAGAGAGAAAGAGAGAGCGAGAGAGAGCGAGAGAGAGCGAGAGAGTAAGAGAGAGCGAGAGAGAGCGAGAGAGAGAGAGAGAGAGAGAGCAAGAGAGCGAGAGAGCGAGAGAGCGAGAGAGCGAGAGAGCGCGAGAGCGAGAGAGCGAGAGAGAGAGAGAGATACATAATGGAAATGAAATAAACAACATGTTTTTGACCAACCGTGAATTCATTATCCTTTTTAAACACAGCTCTAAAATCGGTCGTCCCCTCGAAGTAATCTGCAAAGTTCGAAAGGGTAAGTAAAGATTGCTGCCATTATAAATCTCGGCCTTTCTGAGGGTGCTTATTACACCCTATTAATTACTAAGTAACTCACTGTATGCGCCAGGTCTGAGAAGATATATATTTAAGGGTTCAGCGGAGTTGCATTTTAGATCGTGGCAATTCCTATGTGAAATGTGCTGTGTAAAATTGCCAGCGGAAATTTCTCTGGGTCTTCTTTTCTTCATGATTGGGCCCTCTTTTAGGATTATCTTTGGCATCCTGTTCCTTTCCATTCTCATCACGTGTCTCATCCATCTCACTCTCTGTGAATGTATGAAGAGACTAATGCCCGGTCTCTTATACAGTTCCTTTAGCTCCCTGTTTGTTCGTCGCATCCAAACTTCCACCGTGTTTTTGCCTTCATATATAGCTCTGAGCATTTTCCCTTCCTCTATTTACCTTTTTCATTGTACATACTTTTGTACCATGCATCATTGTAAGCCTTATTACAGTTTGAGCTTAGTCCTTAGCTTTGTTTTTCTCGATACATATTTGGATTTCAACAGTGGTGTTAGACTTTCCATCTTTTTAATTCTCTCTGTCAATATGTCATTCAGTTCCCATTCTTTATGACCTTTCTCATTTATAATAACCCAAACCCCCAGATACATAAAATTGACCAATCTCCTAAAATTATATTCCCTAGTTTCATCAGATATGAGAGTAAACACACTGTCCCTTTTCCTTTTGCTCTGTATTTCCAGTATCATGTGCTTTTACTTAATGACTCAAAATATTTTGCCTCGTTTTCTAATCTTTTCATAACATTTAATTCTTTTTTTATTTTAGTTAGAACAGTAAGATCATCAGTGACGGTCAGACATTGAGATTCAGATACAGAGATAAAATGTAGAATTGAGATGGCTCATGCAACTTTTTTAAAAATGAGGTGACTTTTCTGTAACGAAAACTTGAAACATCAAATTTGTAATCTCATGATTAAATGTTGCATATGGTCAGTTGTCTTATATGGTGTAGAAGTAACTACTTGAAAGTGACTACTATTAACTAGTTAAAGGCTTTTGAAATGGGGTTATATTGACAAGCACTAAACATATCATGGGCAGCTAAGCAGACAAATGGAGCAGTTCTCAATAGAACAGAAGCTATTTATCAGCTGAGTGATAACGTAAAATTGAGAAAAATAGCATATCTTCGACATATATAATGGTTTGGATAGTACACTACTTTTCGGCTAATTATGACAGGTAAACTTGAAACATGCAGGGGAATTTGTAGAAAAAAACCCTCGTGATTAATGAATGTTAGAGAAAGGACCGTGATATGGAGAATCAAACATCTGTTCAGAATAGCTCCAGAGAGAGAGAGAGATAGAAGATAGAGGGAGACAAAGTAGAGAGAGAGAGAGAAGAGAGAGAGATTTAATCGCCAAGTCAAGAGGACTTGGTAAGACCCGTTAAGGAGAAAAATAATATTAAAATGCAACAAGAAAGTAGGTTGCAATGCAACATACAGAAACTTAAGTCAGAAGAAACAAAAGAAAATCTGAAATACGAAATCAACACAAATCTAGACAGAAACCCAGGAAATAATTGCAACGTAGAACAGCAGTGGCAATTCTTCAAAACCTCTATATTAGAACCAAGTAAGAAAGTACTTACTACAACCAAATGTAAGAAAGAAGAATGGATGACGGAGGAAATTCTAGAGTTGATGAATGAAAGAAGAAAAAACAAAACCATTAATAAGACCCGCTATAAACAGCTTCAAAACCAAATAAGAAGAAAAATTAGGGAGGCTAAAGAAACCTACTTCTCTGAAAAATGTAAAGAAATAGAAGAACTGCAAAACACATATGACAACTTCAACCTACATAAAAAAGTCAAAGAACTAGCCGGAATAGGAAATAGAAGAACCTCAAATATATTGCTCGACAAAAATGGAAATATTATAATGGAGACAAAACGAAAACTACGACGATGAAAAGAGTATATCGAGGAACTATTTCATGACCAGAGAGAAGCTAGTACATCCGTAGATAGCCAAACGGGAGATGTAGGCCCAGAGATAACCAAAGCAGAGGTTAGTCAGGCAATAAACTCTATGAAAACCAATAAATCTGCTGGTCCAGATGAATTGCCTAGCGAGCTGATAAAGTTGGTCAACGAGAAAAACCTGGACATAATAGTAGAACTGTTCAACGCTATCTATACTACAGGAATCATCCCTAGAGAAATGTTGACATCAGCCTTTGTGTGTTTGCCAAAGAAGGTGAATGCAAAAGAATGCAGTGACTACCGAACCATAAGCTTAATGTCACATACCTTGAAAGTTCTATTGAAAATTATCCACGCCAGAATACACTCTAAACTGGAGCTGGATATTAGTGACACTCAATATGGGTTCCGCAATGGCATGGGTACCAGAGAGGCATTATTCTCCTTCAACGTGCTGACACAGAGATGTTTGGATGTTAACCATCCTCTTTACGTCTGTTTTATAGACTACAATAAGGCGTTTGATAAAGTAAAACATGATCGACTCATGGAAATCCTAAAAAGTAAAAATCTAGATGAAAGAGATTTAAGACTAATAACACACCTCTATTACAATCAGCGAGCAATAGTAAGAATTGAAAAAGAAACATCTGAAGAAATGGAAATAAAGAGAGGAGTCAGGCAAGGCTGCATACTATCACCTCTATTATTTAACACTTATTCTGAAGAGGTAATGCGAGAAACTCTGGAAGATGAAACAGTCGGCATAAGAGTAAATGGAGTCTTAGTTAACAACATCAGATATGCAGATGATACAGTAATAATAGCCGATAGTTTACAACACCTGCAAAGACTCATGAGTAAAATAGTAAGGTGTAGTAGGGAGTACGGACTCTCTCTCAATATCAAAAAGACGAAGTTTATGAAAATTAGTAAAAACAACCATAATACTAACGAAATCTTGATAGTAGAGGGCCAGCAGATCGAAAGAGTAAAAAAGTACACTTACCTAGGAACACTTATAACAGAAAATAACGACTACACTGCAGAAATAAAAGTCAGAATCGAAAAAGCACGTTCTAATTTTATAAAAATGAAAAAGGTCCTATGTAGCAAAGATTTAACATTAGCTCTTAAAGTACGCCTAACAAAATGTTACGTCTACAGTGTTCTATACTATGGAGTGGAATCATGGACGTTAAATGTAGAGACAATGAGACGACTTAACGCCTTTGAAATGTGGACCTATAGAAAAATTATGAGGGTTTCCTGGGTAGATAGAGTTACAAACAATGAAGTACTGAGAAGAATAGGTAAAGAAAAGGAAGTTGAACTTACAATTAAAGAAAAGAAGCTACAGTATCTCGGACATGTGATGCGGGGCGAGAAGTATGGCATCCTACGACTCATAATGCAGGGAAAGATAGATGGCAGAAGAAGCATCGGAAGAAGACGAATTTCATGGTTGAAGAACCTGAGAGAGTGGTTTGGATGCAGCTCGAAACAACTATTTAGAGCTACTGCCTCAAAAATTAAAATAGCTATGATGATTGCCAACCTCCGTAGCGGAGATGGCACCTGAAGAAGAAGAAGAAGAAGAAAGTAGTTTCAGAACCATTTAACAGAGATTGCGTCATATCAATTGACATAAGAAAAGGAAAAATTAAATAGCAATTACCTGCTTAATTAAACTTTCTATCAACATAATGGAAATGAAATAAACAACATGTTTTTGACCAACCGTGAATTCATTATCCTTTTTGAACACAGCTCTAAAATCGGTTGTCCCCTCAAAGTAATCTGCGAAGTTCGAAAGGGTAAGTAAGGATTGCTGCCGTTATAAATCTCGGCCTTTCTGAGGGTGCTAATTACACCCTATTAATTACTAAGTAACTCACTGTATGCGCCAGGTCTGTGAAGATATATATTTAAGGGTTCAGCGGAGTTGCATTTTAGATCGTGGCAATTCCTATGTGAAATTGCCAGCGGAAAGGTTGAAACGTGTGCCAGATTGAATTCTGAATAAATTATAAGCCAATAGCTAAAGTAAGTGGAAAAGCCAAACTTGCAATTTTAATAAATTGCCCTTCCACTACTATATATACTACTCGATACTGAATAAAACTGGCAGGTTTATAGCATGCGGTAAAATAAACAAGTTCTGGATTTATAAAACAGATTTTAAAAATCGCAATTTTTTTAATATTTTAAAACCTGCACTTATTTTTTTTTGGTCTTTTTCCATTACGAGTTCGCAGCTTTTTTATCTTTTCATTTCATTACTCTTTTTGGGTATCTATGGCCTGGCAACATGACATTATAATTATTGTAGTGCTTTTGTTTTCCAATTGTTGAGATTTCTTGAGTAGTTTACCTTGATGCGGTGCGCTTCTAAGCATTCCGTATATGTATTTAGCGCCTAGGACTTTTATATTGGTTCTTTGTAGCACGCGGTCATATTTCAACCAATTGGCGGCGAGGTGCCAAACGCGTATACGGAATGTTATTCGGTGCGAAATTCACATACGGAATGTTAAATATTCGTAGACCGAAAAAAACAACTTTTTTTAGAGTCAGTTAAAAGGAGATTGATTAAAATACTTGTTAATGTATTATAAAAATAAAACAATTATAGTATTTGGATTGTTATTTGGTACGAAATTCATATGCGGAATATTAAATATTCGTAGACTAAAAAGAGGACTTTTTATTAAGTCATTTAAAAAAGACTGATTTTAAAATATTTTGTTAATTTATTATTAAAGAAAATAAAACAATTATTACCTATATGGAATGTTATTTGGTGCGAAATTAATAAATGGAATGGTATAGATTTGAGAGACATTACTATTTGTTTATTTGACTAAGGTTTCGCTTTTGCAGAATTGTTAATGACTTGCACGTGTTGATTAGTATGTTTAGATATATGTTTCATCTATTCAATTTTGTTGAAATTTAGGGCTGTGTGCTACCAGACGAAAATAGTAGTCTTTTTTGATCTACAAACATCTAACATTCCGTATATGAATTTCCCACCAAATAACATTCTATATGCTATAACGGTTTTATTTTTATTCAATAATACATTAACAAAATATTTTAAAATCAGTCTCCTTTAACTGACTTTAATAAAAAGTAGTCTTTTTCCGTCTACGAATATTCAACATTCTGTATATGGATTTCGCACCGAATAACATTCCGTATACGTGTTTGGCACCTCGCCGCCTATTGGTTGAAATATGCCCGCGTGCCGCAAGGAACCAATAGAAAACTCGTAGGTACCAAATACATATATGGAATGTTTAGATGCATCCGGTGCCATATTTCTTCAGTCCTTATTCTCTTCCGATAATTTGAAGAAATCTGGTTCTAGTCGTATATTATCTTCGGTAATCTAGAAAAGTTCTATTTAACTGCTATGCAGGAAATGAGTTTGTGGAGTGTTTACACGTTATTTTTAACATAGAACGATTGATTACTTTTATTTTTTGTTCATAAGAAGTTCATTATAAAAAAAAATTATAAAATTGAAAATGTCTTTTTATGTTGGAATCTCAAATATAGCCCCACCGTAAAAGGAAGACATTAGCCACAATTACATTTTTACCTAAAAATATTTGACGTTTGATTTCCACTCCGGAAATCGTTTTCAAAAAGGATAATCAAGAAAATTTTGTTTAGAGTGTATAACTGCCAAGTTGTTGAAGAGGGTACATATTATGTTAAAATTGAGGTTGATACAGGTCTGTAACACACAATACTGCGTGTTACAGATTTTGGGGTTTCTTTATATCTATGACAATCTAGTGAAAATATTATTATGTTCCTCTGTATTTTTTATTCCTCTAATATAGGATATTGTTTCTAGTTTATTAAAAATATTGTGCTTAATATCTTAAAATTCTTATCGTTTTCTTAAAATTCTTTATTACAATGAATATCCTGTTGAATTTCATTCAAGGAAATTTATTATTTATATGCGTATGCGTGTGAATATTTCCGTAAAATAATTATCAGCAGTAATTGCACAAGAGCTCTAAAATTATCGAATTTTTCCCGAGTGACACTTTGACAGTTTTAATTTCACCACCCGAAGGCGAGTGAAATTATGTCAAAGTATCACGAGGGCAAAAATTCGATAATAATTTTAGAGATCGAGTGCAATCTGTTGCGATTATTTCATGAATAAAACTGTTCAAAACCAAAATTTTATTGTAATTTATTTATGTAAGTACAAATTAGTACAATTAAACACACAGTTGTTATAAATATTTGACGGTTGAAAGTCATCACTTTTACAATTTTTAAAACATTAATTGTCATTAATGTCACTGAATGTATTTTTTCGTAGCAACGAAGGGCATCTGGCGTAATATACTTGACGACAAGATATTATCAAAAATTATCAGTAGTAATTGCACAAGAGCTCTGAAATTATTGAATTTTTCCCGAGTGACACTTTGACAGTTTTATTTTCACGAGCCGAAGGCGAGTGAAATTATGTCAAAGTGTCACGAGAGCAAAAATTCTATATTAATTTCAGAGGTCGAGTGCAATTTGTTGCGATTATTTCATGAATAAAACTGTTCAAAACCAAAATTTTATTGTAATTTATTTATGTAAGTACCATTAAACACACAGTTTTTATAAATCTTTGACGATTGAAAGTCATCACTTTTATAATTTTTAAAACATTAATTGTCATTAATGTCACTGAATGTATTTTTTCGTAGCAACGAAGGGCATCTGACGTAATATACTTAACGACGGGAGATTATCAAAAATTATCGATTTAATTCAGATTTCTGTAGCTTTCTATTGGTCAGAATCTCCTATGAATGAAATAATCGGGTATAATATCACAAGAGAGTGAGAATAAATTGAAAATAATGCGACAGTTTTTCGAAAATTTGTTGTCTGACAATAGACACGTGAGCCCGCAGGGCTCGAGTGACTATTGCCCAATGACAACAAATTTGAGTAGAAATGAAGCATTATTTTCTTATTTATTCTTACTGTCGTGTGATATTCGTAAGATTATTTTTAAATACGTATATTATGGATATTTTCTTAAATGTGACAGTTACCAAAACTAGGATACTGGTTGCCATTAAACAGAAACAATCTACTTAAAAAAATTCTATCGGTAATTTTCTACAGTAGATAATTTTCGGTATAATTTTAATCTGATTGGACAGAATTAAACACGTGTTCAAATATCTTACTATACGATTGGAAGTTAAAATCATCAAAAAATAATCAGATTAGTTTTTATTTCTGTAGCTTTCTATTGGTCAGAATCTCCTATAAATGAAATAATCAGTAGTAATTACACAAGAGCTCTTAAACTATCGATTTGTTTCCCGAGTGACACTTTGACAGTTTTAATTTGACGATCCGAAGGGGAGTGAAATTATGTCAAAGTGTCACGAGGGCAAAACAAATCGATAATTTTTAATAGCTTGACAGTAATTCGATATGATTATTGATTATTTAATGAATAAAACTGCCTTTTTAAATAATTTTAACTAATATTTTATTGATATCTTCGCCTAAATATTTGGTAAACATGTTAATGGTGTTCTGTTTGACAAGTCGTAAAACATTAAATGTCATTAATGTCACTGAATGTTCATTTTTGCGTAGCAACCAAGGGCATCTGGCGTTATATTTGACGACCGGAAATTATCGAAAAAAGTACCGCTGTAATTTTTATTTTTGTAGCTTTCTATTGGTCAGAATCTCTAAGAATGAATTAATCCACATTATTATCACAAAAAACTGAGAATAAATTATTGACAATAATGCGACAATTTTTCGAAAACTTGTTTCCTGGCAATATTCACGAGAGCCCGCAAGGCTCGAGTTTTAGAAAGAAAACAAGTTTATGAAAGAAAATTGGAGCATTATTTTTATTTACATGTTTACTCTGATTGGAGTACGAAGGGAACCATTCTCGTTGGAACTTTACCGCGCTGAGCAGTAGGGACGTGAATTATAAATGGTAAAATTCCCTTATCTTCCTTAATCTCAGCATCCGTTATGGCTTGCAAATTGTAGAAGCCTCGGAGGTGTTACCAGAGAAGGTTTCCATGGTTTTCAATCTGGTAGGATGTAGAGTAACATTTTTGGATGTTGTTTTATGTGCTATTAAATTAAAAACTTAGTTTTTTGCTAGCAGTTGCCGCTAGGGCATCCCTGCCATTTCGTTCGTTGCAATTCGTGACTGCACGCCGGATTTTGTCCTAGTTGGGTCAGAGGGAGCAGCGTATGTGCCTCCTGATGAGAGACTAATAAGTTTCGAAACCGGTAGAGGTGCTTGCTGCACTCTCTGATTGAACTGGAATAATGAGGCGGCTGTAATTTCGTGTTGCAACTAAATTGAAAATGGTTATTCATTTATCATAATTTTCTTATTTGTTCTTACTATCGAGTGATATTTGACAGATTATTTTTTAATACTTACATATAAAATTCAAGTCTTTGTATAAAAACATTCAGTGACATTGATGCTAATTAATGTGACACACATTTTTTTCAAAGTTGTCAAAATGAACAGCACAGTTTAGCAAATAACTAAACGCAGATACTATTCAAATATTAGTTGAAAATAATTTATAAATACAGTTTTATTACTGAGAGATTTTATTTATAGAGCGCTTAAAACTGCCGATTTGTGATCCCGTCGTGACAATTTGACATTAGATACAGAACTAAAAGTTTATTATCGATATTTTCTTAAATGTGACAGTTGTCAAAACTAGAAAACTGGTTGCAATTAAACAGAAACAATCTACTTAAAATTATTCCCACTATAATAATGTTCAGTAGAAAATTACCGCTGTCATATTAATCTGATTGGACAGAATTAAACACGTGATGAAAAATCTTACTACACGATTGGAAGTTAAAATCATTAAAAAATAATGGCTGTAATTTTCATTTCTGTAACTTTCTATGGGTCAGATACTTTATGAATGAAATAGTCGTCATAATTCATTATTGATATTCTTTTTCACGATCCTATACAAAGCCACGATAATGCTTAAAATAACTGTGCTAAAAATGAACAAAATTGATGTCGACTATAAGCTAGACGGTTGTGCCAATCGGCAAAAAGAAATCCGCTTCTAATTCCGTGACATTTCGGAACCAACAAAAACTTTTCCGATAAGACGAGGATCAGAAAATGATTGATTCAGCTCGTAATAAATGATGAAATTCAAATTTGGACGAATTTTAAACGTTTGTTTGCTCGTTTTTATTTATGTACAGGTAAATGTTTATGTATCATAGTGAATAATAAGTAACATAAGAATAATAGGTATCAAAGTGTTGTGGATTTCCTTTTCCTCAACATAAGACTTCTAGGTGGTTGATTAGATTCCGAATAATTAGTTATAGTCCAAGTAATGAAGCTTAAAATAGGACAAAACCTCGCAATTTTTACAGAATGAATCGATTTGCTTGAGAATTTGAGAATAAGTAGCGGATAGTTCAAGGATCAAAATCTATATCATGCTGAAAGGCGCTTTTACCATGGGGGTGGTTGCCACCCCATCACGCGGGTTGAAATTTTTTATTATATGTTAATCACAAAAGTTGGTAAAAACGTTCATTCTAAGAAAAAAATGTTCTATACATTTTTTTGATAAAATTGATATTTCTCGATTTATTTGCTATCGAAAGTGTTAGTTTTATATGGAAAAAATCAATGTTTTTAATAAGTTATCTGCTAATAACTCCAAAAGTTTTCGTTTTATCAAAACAACTTTACTTAACAAAAATGTACCTTTTGAAAAATACACAAAAGCTTCTTTTTAAATATTCTTTAAGACCAATAGTAATCTAGCTATACTTTATTATATGTTAGCTTTTCTTCGTCAAATACTAAATATTGTAGTTTCAAAGTCAAAAGACGGGAAAACTTTGCATATTTCGAGGAAAACTTGTTCAAACTAGTTTAAAGTACTTCAAAATATCTATCTCCAAAAAATAAAGAAAAGCCTCTAGCTCAAAAGTTAAGTGACTTATAATGAAAAGAATGTCAGCCCCCATTTTTTTTTCAGCGAAAAAGTGATCTCAAGCAACCCTCTAATCACCACCTTAATTAAAATTAGTCATTAGCCTTATTTGGTCTTTTTTATTTATGCATTATTAATAGGTTCTAGAAGTTTGACAGGTCTACAAAGATTATTTAAAAAAAAAAAATAAGTTAAAAACGAATAACGAATTTTCGTAGTTTGGAAAAAATGGGTTTTTCTTCAGAATAGAAAGATTAGCATCAGTGATACGAAAAAATGTTTAAGACTTAAATTATAGCTCATTTAGTTCCTAAGAGCCTGGTCTGCAAAAATTTTTTCTGCGATAAAAATTGAGTGAGCTATTGACAATTAAAACTTGTAATAACATGCAAAAACCACCTTTACCAACCCTTTCAAAATCATCTCTTTTTGCGACAGCATTTTAAAAAGATTTAATATTAATAGGCCTATAGATCTTGTAAAAACCTACAAAACGATGTTTCACCAAACTTTCTAAGATAAAAAATAAAAAAGTTACGGTTAAAAAATCAATATATTTTTTTGAAAAAAAAAGGAGATATCCAATTGGAAGCATAATAATATAAGTTAGCGGTGTTTTTAGTCATTGGCCTTATTCATTCTTATTTATTTATGTACTTTTAATAGATTCTAGAAGTTTGACTGGCCTAAAATGATTATTTTTTAAAAAAACTGGAGTTAAAACGAATCACGAATTTTTGTAGTTTGGTAAAAAATGCAATTTTCTTCAGAATAGAAAGATTAGCATCAGAGATACGAAAAAATGTTTCAGTATAAAATTGTAGGCTATATAATTCCCAAGAACTTAGTTTAAAAAAAAATTCTACGGCAAAAATTAAGTGAATCGTAAACGAGTATATCGAAAATCATTGATTTTTTCTATGCCAAACTAACACTTTCGATAGCGAATAAATCGAAAACTATTAATTTTATCCAAAAAATATATAGAACATTTTTTGCTTAGAATGAATGTTTTTATTAACTTTTGCGGTCAAAATATAATAAAAAATTTCCACCCTCGAGATGGATGGCAACCACCACCAGGGTAAAAGCGCCTTTTGAAATCATATAGATTTTGATCCTTGGACTATCCGCTACTTATTCTCTAATTTTCAAGTAAATCGATCCATTCTGTAAAAATTGCGAGGTGAAAAGCTTCGGTTCCTGGCCTATTAAATACTTTGATTTATCTAGAAAATAGAACATAGATTAAAGAAACTTTTAATATCGAACAGTCACAAAATGAACGAAAATATCGATATACAGAATTCTTATCAAGGTCGTCCTCACATACAAGTCAGAAACGTGGATGATAACAAAAAGCGTTGAAGAACGTTTATGTTTTGAACGAAAATTCCTCAGATATATGTATAAAAGCGTGGAGTAAAACGGATTATGGAATAGGCACTAAAATTTTGAGCTTTACCGCCTTTATACAAATTAGTCATCATCATCACTGGCTCGACAACCCTTTCTGGGTCTTGGCCTGTTCCAGAATTCTTCCCCACTCTGATTTGTTTCGTGCTTTTTTCTCCAGTTTTTTATTTATAAGGTTATTATATCATTTTCTATTTGTTCTAAATATCTCAGCTTCGATCTTCCTCTTGTTCTTTTTCCTACTGGCATCTGTTTGAATATTTTGTTTGGCATTTCGCCTTCTTCTATTCTTTCTACATGTCCCATCCAACGCAGCCGTCCTATTTTATTGAATGTTATGATATCCGGATCCTGGTATATTTCGTATAGTTCAAAGTTGTACCTTCTTCGCCAAATTCCGTTTTCTTTTGTGCCCTTATATATGTGTCGCAAGATTTTTCTTTCAAAGCTGGCTAGCAATGTTTCCTCTCTTTTAGTGAGTGTCCAGGTTTCTGAGCCGTATGTGAGTACCGGTCTTATTAAGGTTTTGTATATTTGGCATTTTGTTTTCCTTGCGACGTTATCTGATCTTAGTTGCCGAATTAAGCCATGGTATCTTTTATTGGCAATAAATATTCGCCTCTTCACTTTCTCTGCTACGTTATTATCAGACGTAACTAGGGATCCCAAGTATGTAAAGTTTTTTACCCCCTCAATGTTTTATTCTCCTATATACAAATTAGTAGGTCCATCAAAATAAACAGGTCCCCGTGGCTACACTGCTTAGAGATAATGAACGAGATGGATCCATCGAAATACATCTATAACCAAAGACTGGTTGAAGTGATGAGAAGAGACAGATACAGAGCACAATTTAAGGACAACGTGGAAGACGGCTTAAGAGTGTTAAGAGTACAAAATTGAATTAAGGCAAAGGATAGGAAGGAACAGAAGCTGATCCTAGAACAGGCCAAGACACACTATAGGTGATGATCCGATGATGATAATTTTGTTATGTGTAGTATTTATGTTTATAACGTAGGGATAGCGAGATGTGGACTAAGGCGAGGTAATATGGATCTATTAACTCAGAACCATGATGAGATTGTCTGAAATGAGTACGAGAGATTTTATTTTACCATATTTTTAATGGCTTTCTTGTTTGTAAATTCAAAAGTAACAATAAACATTTTAATGACTACAGAGCGATAAAAATACAGTTGTGCGGTTTGAATTATTTCCTATGACCATAAAAGAAAACTGTAGCTAGATTTACTGACGCCCATATTTGGTGGTTCAGATATTGTGTAAATCACAAAATGGACCTGATTTATATGCAGATGTGAAAAATGGTCGATTTAAATGGTTTTTATATTGATTATTTCATTCATAGAGGATTTTGGCAAATAGAAAGCTACAGAAATAATAAGTACACCGATAATTTTTGATAATATCCCGTCGTCAAGCATTACGTCAGATGCCCTTCGTTAGTACGCAAAAATGAACATTTGGTGACATTAATGATAATTAATGTTTTACAGCTTGTCACAGAAAACACCAAGAAACAGGTTTATCAAATATTCAGGTGAAGATGTCAATCAAATATTAGTTAAATGAAAAAAAAAATAAGTTTTCAATATAATAGCACATGAAACAACTAAGCAACGGATGCTGAGACTAAGGAAGATGAAAGAACTTTACAATTTATAATTCACGTCCCATCTGCTCAGCGCGGTAAAGTTCCAACGAGAATGGTTCCCTTCATACTCCAATCGGAGTAAACATGTTAATCAAAAATGAATATCCATTTTCCATTTCGTTGCAACACGAAACTTCAGCCGCATCATTATTCCAGTTCAATCAGAGAGTGCAGCAAGCACCTCTGCCGGTTTCGAAACTTATTAGTCTCTCATCAGGAGGCACATATGCTGCTCTCTCTGATCCAACTAGGACAAACCCCGGCGTGAAGTCACGTATTGCAACGAACTAAATGGCAGGGATGCCCTAGCGGCAACTGCTATCAAAAAACTAAGTGTTGAATCTAATACATATCACATAAAACAACATCCAAACAGGTTATTCTACATCCTACCAGACTGAAAACAATAGGAACAATCTCTGGTAACACCTCCGAGGCTTCTACAATTTGCAAGCCATAGCGGATGCTGAGACTAAGAAAGATGAGGGAATTTTACAATTTATAATTCACGTCCCATCTGCTCAGCGCGGAGTAAACATGTTAATCAAAAATAAATATTCATTTTCAATTTCGTTGCAACACGAAACTACAGCCGCATCATTACTCCAGTTCAATCAGAGAGTGCAGCAAGCACCTCTGCCGGTTTCGAAACTTATTAGTCTCTCATCAGGAGGCACATATAGCGCTGAGCAGATGGGACGTAAATTATAAATTGTAAAATTCCCTCATCTTCCTTAGTGTCAGCATCCGTTATGGCTTGCAAATTGTTGAAGCCTTGGAGGTGTTACCAGAGAAGGTTCCCATTGTTTGAAATCTGGTAGGATGTAGAATAAATTTTTGGATGTTGTTTTATGTGCTATTAGATTGAAAACTTAGTTTTTTGATAGCAGTTGCCGCTAGGGCATCCCTGCCATTTCGTTCGTTGCAATACGTGACTGCACGCCGGGGTTTGTCCTAGTTGGGTAAATGATTTAAAAAGACAGTTTTATTCATGAAATAATCTGAGCGAATTAGACTAGATCTCTAAAATTATTATCGACTTGTTGCCCTCTTGTCACTTTGAATTTAACTACATGAATTAAAACTGTCAAAGTGTCACTCTGGAAATAAGTCTAAATTTTAGAGCTCTACTGCAATTACTACACTGATAATATCGTGCCAGCTCGGCACCTTAGATATCATGTCAAGTAATTATTTTTAGAATATATTAAAGGGTCTGCTTATTTATGAGGTAATAAAGATTTACATTTAAGACGTTGAACAAAACCAGAAATGTTTTTGTCGATATACAGAATATAGTACAGTAGCATAGTCTGTACTATTAATAAAATAATGTTATAGAGCTCTAACACATAGTAATAAGTTTCACAGAAAAACATTTGATTGATAAATTCAATCCAAAGAAAAAAAAAGTGCAAATGTTCCAGTAGTAAAGTAGCTTCCCTGTTAGATGGAAACAAGTCTTTGACGATGGAGTTGCCACTAGATGGCTGCATGTGGAATAATTATTGGTATATTGTTTTCAGATTAGGTACTTAATCGATCTGAAGTGTAGAAACCAAGAAAGTTTTTATGCGGAAGAACAGAGGAAACCAGTGTAATAAACATTGTTGTGGATATATTTAGTACAACGATTCATTAGCAACAATAAAACCATATGCAAACCATGATACATTATGGACCATAAATGGACCAAAAAGCCTCACCCACACCCATTGTTACCGAATTATACACGATAGCTATGTATGAAGTAAATACTACTTTTGCTGTAAATTTTAAAGAAACGTTTGGATTGACATAAAATTTGGCATACGCATAGCCAACATGTCAAAGAAAAAAAAGTGATATTTTCCCGATGTGTGCTTTTGCCCTGGGGGTGAGTTTAACCCCTTCTCGGGGGTGAAAAACTTTCGTTCAAAATAAGTCCGAAATTCGATAAAATGCCTCATTCTAAGCAACTTTTATTCTATACAGTTTTTTCACCAAAATAAAAATGTATACCATTTTTATTCAGTTGCAATGCGAAGCCAAAACCGTACTAATTTGTACTTATATTAGAGAGTGCAGCCAGCACTCTTATCGACGATTTCACCTCTTATTAGAGGCTCTTCAGAGAATGCATAGGCTGCTTTCCCTACTCCAGGTAAAAATTTATGGACATATTAGTTCCCCATTGCAACTGACGTGAAGGTAGTAGGTGCGTAGCGGCATCTGCTAAATGAAAGACAGTTTTTCAACCTAATAAAAATATTTGTAAAATAAAATATTTTTAAAAGATCTTTAATTGAAAAACTTATTGGCCCATTTTCCTGGTGACACCTCCAAGGCTTCTACAATATTCAAGCCAGATGGATGCTGCAGTGAAGACAAAAGGGAAGGATTCTGGCTTGCATATTGTAGAAGCCTTGGAGGTGTCACCAGGAAAATGGACCAATAAGTTTTTCAATTAAAGATCTTTTAAAAATATTTTATTTTACAAATATTTTTATTAGGTTGAAAAACTTAGTCTTTTAAAGGTTTTCAATTAAAGATCTTTTAAAAATATTTTATTTTACAAATATTTTTATTAGGTTGAAAAACTTAGTCTTTCATTTAGCAGATGCCGCTACGCACCTACTACCTTCACGTCAGTTGCAATGGGGAACTAATATGTCCATAAATTTTTACCTGGAGTAGGGAAAGCAGCCTATGCATTCTCTGAAGAGCCTCTAACAAGAGGCGAAATCGTCAATAAGAGTGCTGGCTGCACTCTCTAATCTAAGTACAAATTAGGACGGTTTTGGCTTCGCATTGCAACTGAATAAAAATGGTATACATTTTTATTTTATATTAGTATTACTCCTACAGACTAACTAGGTCCATTTTCTGTTGGAACTTTACCAAGCTGCAGACGGGGGTTGTGTATTGCATAGTGTAGAATTCCTTCCCTTTTGTCTTCACTGCAGCATCCATCTGGATTGCATATTGTAGAGGCCTTGGAGGTGTCACCAGGAAAATGGGCCAATAAATTTTTCAATTAAAGATCTTTTAAAAATATTTTATTTTACAAATATTTTTATTAGGTTGAAAAACTTAGTCTTTTTTCACCAAGTTAATACTTTTCGAGTTATTTGCGAGTGAATATGTTCATTTTTCAACAAAACAAACACGTTTTTAGACAATTTTTCGCAAATAATTCAAAAAGTAAGTATTTTATCGAAAAACTGTTAGCCAAAGTATAGCTTGTAAAAGAGTGAAAAAAAATGGTGTACACATGAAGTCTCTAGACCTAGCAGAAGCAGAGTTATAGCTAAAGAAAAATAGGTTAATATTCGCCAAACTTCAAATAAATATATTTCAACGTGAAATAACCAAAGAATGAAGCACTATTTAAAAAAAAAACGCATTAAAACTTTTTTAAAGAGTTTAAAAAGCTTTATGTCCAATTTTATAAAAAAATATTCTGGCATGAAATGTGAGCAAGTTACGCGCAAAATACAGTTGGTCCGTTTTGATTTGGCATAAAGAAATCGGAAAAATCACCCCCTAATTAACAACTTAATGAAATTAATCGTTACCGCTTCACATTTTGCTTTATTTATGTTGTGTCTATATGGTCTGTAAGTTTCATCGATTCAACGTGCTTATTTTTGAAGAAAAAAAATTTATGTTTATGTTTAGTTTATGCTATGGCTGTTCAAAGTTTGCATACAATCGGGATTAGTGACTCGTTCAAGCCATTTTAACTACATTCTTTTCAAGAATAAGCACTTTGAATCGCTGAGACTTACAGATCGTATAATGAATAAATAAGTAAAGTAACTTGTGAAACGGTAATGATTAATTTTATTTAATATGCTAATTAGGGGGGTGCTTTTCGCGATTCTTTTTAGCAAAAAATAAAAGGTACCAACAATATTTTGAGCATAACTCACTTACTTTTAAGGTCTGAAGTTTTTTAAACAAACAAAAATAAACCTTTTTATTAAACACTTTAAAAAGTTAAAATGAGTGTCCCCGAAAAGTGTTTCGTTTTTTGGTTATTTCTCGATGAAATATTCGATTTGGAATTTGACGAATAAGAACTTACTTTTTATTAGCTACAACTTTGCTTGTACTGGATCTACAGACTTAATATATACACCATTTTTTTTTCATTTTTTTTTATAAACTATATTTTTATTAGGAATATTTTTTTGACAAAGTACTTACTTTTTGAGTTGTTTGCGAAAAGCCGTCTAAAAACGTGGTTATTTTGTTTAAAAATGAACAAATTCACTCGCAAATAACTCGAAAAGTATTGATTTGGTGAACAAACTCTATAGAACAAAAGTTGCTTAGAATTAGTCAGTTTATCGAATTCCGAACTTATTTTGGACATATACATTTTCACCCCCGAGAAGGGGTGAAACTCACCCCCAGGGAAAAAGCACTCATCGGCAAAATATCACTTTTTTTCTTCGACTTATTAGCTATGTGTATGCCAAATTTCATGTCAATCCAAGCGGTTCTTTAAAACGTAGAGGTTTTGCAATATTTTACCGTTAGAGAAGTTTATTTGAAGTTTCTTACAAATCGAACGCAAAAAAGTTTAATTGAAATTCATCCAACTGCAAAAATTTTGTAGGTTTTGGGCTTTTTACTGCTGTATTACCTCGCCTAAGAAGGATAAAAAATATTAAAACATTATCTCGGTTTAGTTTTTTTTTTAATATTGGGAAGATAAAAGTATCATTTTGCTATAAAACCACTCTCGTTTGACATGTTTAAATAAAAATCCACTACTCGCAGCTTAAAAATAATCCAGTTACCGTGTATATAGTATTAATGACGGAAACATGTAACGTTCCATAAATCAGCCAATAATACTATCGACGCGGAGTGTGTGTTATTACCGTCAAAATGCCAATACTATTCATCTGACGATTTAGAGATGGGGCCGTCATTGAAAAATGCTGAATAATTCAAATATCGGCATATCGTTCAATTCCCGATAATAAAAAACGCAAACAATCGACAGATAAATCAGATAATCTGAATGGCGTGAAGGATGCTATTATTGCATTTTGATATAAAAGAGGCAATAAAGCATGTAGCCATTGCGGAACATTTGCAGTAGATGCCGGAGAAAACACTGCAAAAATATAAATTGTATTTCAATTGTACAACAGAACAGCTTATCGATAAAAAATGCTTTTAAGAAATATTTCGTTTTATAACGTTTTCGTAAGTAGAGATCTGTTTCTTTTTTGGTTACTGAACATAACCTAATTTTTACCATTTCTTTAAAACTCTAATTTTGACAGACGTCACAATGACGACCTCCCGTGGATTTCGGCGTGGATTTAGTTTCAGAGTGCTATTGATATCAAATCGTTGTCTTTTGAAATTTCAAACGCGGAAAAACCAATATTCATTATTTATTGTTGGGTAATATAAAATTATTAAAATGGAATCTTTATGTTCACTTTTGAAAAATTATGTACCTACACTGCGTACAAATCTTATATATCTTAATAAAAATATCAAAGAATATTTTCAAAACTTTAAAAAGCTTAAACCCTGTACTGCCGGGTTAAGCCCAAAGGCGGTAACTGATTTTTTATCGAAAATTAGATTTTTGTATTTCTAGGTAGAACAGGGTATTTAGTATATTATTTACAAAGTCTTTGGAGTTGTAGAAGCATTATATTTTAAATAAAATTGCAATTTTGTTAGCGGTCTCTACACTTTTTAATTAAAATACTAAGCCATTTGGCGGCAAATGTTAAATACTATGGCGTTTTAACGGTATCTGCTACAGTTGCCGTCCATATACCTTAGCATATTATTGCACTTACCGCTAATATACTTTCAACAATGCTACGCCTACATTTAGATACCGCCAAATCGCCTTAGTATTACCAAGTCAATTCGGCTTAACTTTACATGGTTAGATTATTGTGTTAGTTAAAAGAGATCTGTTAGTTAAAGAAATAATTAGCGAAGATGGTAAGAACTTCTCGAGATTATAATATCTATTGAAATTTATTTTTATTTTTGTTTATAGTATTTCAAGAATTAACCAATTATGTTGTCCTAAACAATATGACTCTGCGCCAAGTGGATGATTTATATCTTGAATTAGGCGGTAAGAGATTTTCATATTTAAAAATATTTCCATGGGATTAGCAGTCCCATTGATTGCATTTTTTTTTGTTTAAATAAAAGCTATTATTACACTATTATCATTGTTTAACTAGACAATGTCTAGTTATATAATGCTATTATAGATACGGAATTGTAGATTTTGGATATCTTTACTTAATCTTTTGAGAATCCTTTACCTAAGTTTTATACAAAAATGCTGGTTTAATTCCTTTATAAATTTTCTAAGAATGCGTCAGGTACCTGGATAATGATACAAAAATGTGTTTGAATATTTTAAAAATATTCTATATCACATAATTAGGTATCTTTCGGTCTAAAAGACAATGTGATCATATTTTAATCATAACATAGGTATAACTAGTTTGTACAATAATACAACTAATAAAATGTTAAAAGGACATCGCACACATCTTATGGAAAATATAATGTCACTCAAATTCAATAAAATTTATATGAATATATTTGTTTCAATTTAACGATCAATTCTTATCATTGCGCCAACTCTTAATTTTCAATAATAAGAGCAGAAATTGATATAAATCAATCTGAAATCAAATGGGTAGGTACATAAGTTAGAGAGAGAAAAAATATTTTAAAATACCCAAATTATAGTTAGTTCATAAATCTTCTCGAGCTCTTAAGCATATTATTATAATAGTTTCACTAATCCGCTTAGGCCCAGCGGGGTTTAAGCTGTTTTGAATAGCACCCAGAGCAATAGTGATTATAACTGACACGTTTATAGACTCCAAAAATGTGATTTCGATAAACTTTAATTGCAATTTGCGCCGTAATTAATCATAATTCAAAGTTGGCGCAATGATAAGAATTGACAGTTAATTTAAAACGAATCTATTCGTATAAATTTTATTGAATTTGAGTGACATTATATTTTCCATAAGATGTGTGCGATGTCCTTTCCCCTAATTACTGTAAGTAATGGTATTTTACCTAATATAATATTGTGAAATACCCAATACTATTTTATTACTTATCGTATTGTATTTATCTATTTAGAATGAGATTAAACATAACCTGCATATATTAGGGTCGGTGCGGTGTCGGCGATCATAAAAATCTTAAAGCTCTATAATAACATGTCGTAAAATAGGAAACGTGTGTCGCAAAGAAACAAAATAAAAATATAATAGCTGAGAAAGTGAGAAGTATGGTAACATTCACAGTTGAAGAATTCTTTAAAACGCTTAACATCAGCAGGTGTTTAAACACCTGATCACAGAATAGGAAACAATTCCCTATTCTGTGCACCTGATAACAATCTGAACAGATTCGTTTTTTTTTCGTAGTATAAGTACAGTTTCTGGCCAAATTATTAGACGCACTATAAAAGATTTTATAAAAAATGTTAATTATGAGCTAATACCATTGTAATACTAAATAGGTTTTTGTTTGGTGTGTATACGCTCTGAGCTTCGCTGGTGTCGCTCCTGGCGGATTACTAATTCAACTTTCACCGGTAATTTTTAAATTTATTATTTAATTGTTATCGCTTAATCAACGGCGGATACAGCAACCTTGCAAGCAGGGGACAATGAAATAAAAATTTTCTCGTCACTCGCGTACGCAGAATTCTTTTTCGGTATGGGCTGTTACTTTATTTTTCTTCATGTACCATGTCCTTTCAGAACGTTATCATAGCTATCTTAATTATATTCACTGCCACCCTAAATCAACCACGAAGTGCTTTTTCGTCCTGGACTGCGTTTGCCTTCTAATTTCACTTAGATAATATTTTGTAGCAACCTATATTTGAAACTTCTCATTACATGTCCAAAATACTCCACTTTCCTCTTCTTGATGCCTTCTATAATCTCAGTAGTCTTGTTGAGACGTTCTAGTATTGTGGAATTTCGAATCTTCTTTACCCAAGATACTTTTAAAATTCTTCTATAGAACCGCATTTCGAAAGCCTCAAGGCGATTTAGGTAAGTAGATCGATTTTATTCACAGTAAAAGACTCGACACCATACAGTTAGACCGAGAACACGTCCTTTGGAGAAGGAATTCTCTTTTATGTTTCATTCCGTTATTCAGATTTCAACAGGACACAAAACTCACTATTTATATTCAATCGTAATTATCTCTCTCTTAAACAAAGGCGACACCAGGCGAAGTCTCAAGGAGGGGGCAATTGACCCCATTGACCCCCCCTTGGATCAGCGCCTGCGCTTAATATTTACAACGCAAAAAAGTAATTAAATTGTAATCGATTTTTTTAAGATTTTGCTAATCATTTTGACGTTCTATTGATAAAATATGAATTTCTTACTTCGGACACTTTCACAATTATCGTGTAGATGGCGCAGATTAATTTATAATTACATATTACGGAACACTAAAAAAACTTAAATTCAGCATTTAAAACGTAAGTATATTTAAGGTAAAAATATATACCACAGCTTTGACCAACTAATATTGTTTATAATTAATGTTTTTAATTTTAATTTTAAATTAATCACTTTGACATTTATGTCAAATTATACGCTGTGAGCTCATACGTAGAGGGGATATTTACAAATTCGCGAGAGCCAGTAGTGGCAAGTCTGTAAACGTTTACCGGAAATTTGACATAAATGTCAAAGTGATTAATTTAAAATTAAAATTAAAAACATTAATTATAAACAATATTAGTTGGTCAAAGCTGTGGTACATATTTTTACCTTAAATATACTTACGTTTTAAATACTGAATTTAAGTTTTTTTACTGTTCCTTAATATCAAATTATAAATAATCTATTATAATCTTAGCTCCATCTACACGATTATTGTCAAAGTATCCGAAGTAAGAAATTGATATTTTATCAATAGAACATCAAAATGATTAGAAAAATCTTAAAAAAATCGATTACAATTTAACTAATTTTTTGCGTTGTAAATATTAAGCGATAACAATTAAATAATAAATTTAAAAATTACCGGTAAAAGTTGAATTAGTAACCGCTAGGAACGACACCAGCGAAGCTCAGAGCGTATAGGTTTGTAATACTAATAGACACAAGGTATGTTGCTTGGTTGTCTATTTAATTGTCTATATTCAGTCACAAATAGAACATTATTATTAATGAACCAATATGTATTTATTGACTCTTGAAAGAAAACAGATATAACGACAACTAAATATTGTCAATTTGTTGTTGCCATATTGTGGCTCAACAAAATAATAACATTTAATAGAACTTTAATTCTTTCAATTTAATAAACTTTAATACACACAAAAGCTTTTTATTTCATATCAATCACAACTGTAAACCACATACCGCTAATAGGCTTAGTTTTATAGTAATTCTTGATCAAACGTTTTAGCGGTATCTACCTTTATTTATATTGAACTTTGTTTTAAAATATAATTAATGGTTCCTATAATAAACTGGGGCATATATCCATGCATAAAAACTATTAGCTAGTCCATAAATCCCTAACGGGCCAAAATTTTAGCATTCAATTTTGAAATCGATTTTGCCACCATTTTGTCAAATGTTAGTTACCATCTTTGGGCCTAGCACGGCAGTGTAGTTGGCTGTAAACCTTCGATAAGACAACGTAGAATGGGGTATTCCAATATGCTGTCAAAATTAAATCAATATGACAGCGGGAGGCAAACACAAATGTTATTCTATCAGTTCCTAATGTGTTTTAGACATAGATATAATAATACATATATTATTCAATGTCCGAAAAATAGCGTAACGCGGAGCAGTTCGGGTAGGTGGTCTATCTATCTCTCTCTACCGGCGCTTAGCTTTCTCTCTCTAGCATATGATGGTCGCTGCCTCTGTGTCTGTGTCGTTCCATTTCTCCCACCTCTTGGTAGATACGCTCACACTCGTACGACAGACAAATAAAGCTAGACCACCGTATTTGATATTAGCGTTACACCACGATGCATCGAGTGGCATATCCCTAGACTGGTCCATTGTTAATATGTCCCTGGTTTTAGATCATTTCAGTTGCGTTTCTTTGCCATTTTGTTTTGTACAAGGATTTTAATTTTTTGTTATGTATTGAAGTGTGGAATGCGAAGTAATAAAGCGTGATAAAGTTAAGTTTTATCGGTTACCGTCAGTGATACAGTTTAAGCATAAAACTGAACTAAATAAGTTATCATCTGAGAGACAAAACAATGGTTAAACGCTATAAATTGTCCTATAAAAATGCTAAATAACTAACTATGTCCATGTTACTTATGTTAGGAAAATGTCCTCTGTAGGTTAATTCAGATTCCTTCAGGGAAAATGAATCTATATTATGAATTTATATAAGAACTACACAAAATCAACAACAAAATGTTCGGAAAATACAACTAAAAAAACTATTAAAGGTAAAAAGAAATATAATGTGGTACAAATATAAACAAATAAAATGTTTGACAAAACAAGCGGCGACCGGCCTCGATTTTTGACCCTTCGCTTCGTTATCGAACGTATTCGCTTCATATACTAAACAGATACGAAGCGAATACGTTCGATAACGAAGCGAAGGGTCAAAAATCGAGGTCCAGCGGTGTGATAAACGTCAAAGTCTTGAAATGCCCTATGAAGTAAACACTTCTGTTGTATGTACTTATAGTATATCTACATTCAACTGAAGTGTTTACTTTTTATCTACGTTGATATATTTTTATAGTCCAGAGAAATAAAATTTTTCTCGTGACACATCCCCTTCCAGGCCGAAACCAAATTTTTTGAGTAGTATGGATATCTATATTAATAACCAGTATGTTTCCTGCAGCCTATTTTGATGATATACATAGTGTAAACCTTAGACAAGGAAAGAGAGAGGACGAGTAATCCTATGACCAAAAGTGAAGCCAAACCGACACCAGAGATTTTGATCATCGACGTATCTTTGGGGTATTGTTATGCATTGAGTATTTAAAATAAAAACATGAAATGTATTTAAAATGAAGAATTTGTGTACGGTAAATGTTTTATTAAGTTGCTCATATTACGTACATATGTTTCAATACATACATATGTTTCTATTACGAATTTTAGATGATGATTTACTTTATTGTTTATGAAATTTTAACCTTCAACGAACACCCACCACTGGCAACCCATTGTTATTTTTGACGTGACCGCCATGTTTTTGGTGACAAACAAACCAAAAACTGGCTTCACTTTTGGAACGTGTGTGTTAAATGAGTGTTACCCGTCCTCTCTTTTTTCCTTGTCTAAGGTGTAAACAAATGAAGATCAAAAAACGGTAAATTTTCGCTTTTTTCGTCTATAACCAAAAAGTTAAGCATTTTAAACAAATTTGAAAGTAAGAAGCTCATAAATCGTCTCGTTCGCTTAATATGTCTTTCCTTATTGGTTGCTTAGAAAATTGCAAAATAAATCATAAATTTTGAGTTTTTATAAGTATTTATAACTTCTGTAAAAATTAACTTAGAACCTTCTTATTACACGAATTGCTGGTGCTTAAATTATATTTTAAATTTCAAAGCAATTGGTCAAATAGTTTAAAAATTATTTAATTTCTTTATCCAAAATTCATTTTTTTTGCAACACTAAGTCAGAAATTTATAAGGTTATAGTAAGACTTCTGACAGTTTATGGAAGAAGAACATTTATACTATTGACTTAATTAAAAAAAATGACAAAAATAATTTTAAACAGTGTAAAATTATATTGCAAAAACAAGTTGAATTTTTTATTTACTTATAAACAACTAGAATAACTTTTTAACCGTTACCCGCAGAAAAATTATTTTTTCATATTTGGAAAGACTGAATTTTTATACACATTTAGAAAGGAAAACAATTGTCCTAGCACAATTAGGTACGAAGTTAGCCCACTTTTTTAATTCACATGTTTTTGCATAATAATTTTACAGTATTTAGAATTATTTTTTGTCATATTTTTGAAATTAAATTAATAGCATAAATCTTCTTCTTTTATAAACTATCCAAAGTATTAGTGTAACTTCATCATTTTCTGACTTATAGCGTTGCAAAAAAATTAATTTGGGATAAACAAATTAAATACCTTTTAAACTATTTGATCAATTGCTTCGAAATTTAGGGTATGATTTAAGCACCAGAAGTCTCAGCAATTCGTGTAATAAGAAGGTTTTAAGTTAATTTTTACATAAGTTATGAATATATATAAAAACTCAAAATTTATGATTTACTTTGCAATTTTCTAAGCAACCAATAAGGATAAACATATTCAGCGAACGCCATATTGAAGTTTTTTATACAATTTATGAGTTTATCTTTCTTAAATTTGTTTAAAATAGTTAACTTTTTGGTTATAGACGAGAAAAGCGAAAATTTACCGTTTTTTGATCTTCATTTTAAAATATTTTCTAAACCACAAGCTTCGATCCATAATACTCCATTTACGTGGAAGAGAATGCAATTGTACTCCATCAGCAGATTTTTTTACACATTTTTATACAACATCGACGCTAACTTTTATTGAAACGTGAAGATTCTATGCTAATAATTTCGTAGTACCCAACAATTATTTTAAAACATGTAAACATAAACAATAAATATTTTTTCGCGCGTTTGAAATTTCAAAACTTGACAATGATTTGACATTAGCAGCACTATGAAACTAAACTTGAGAGCAAAATAATCGACTCACTTGCTGAATTGTATACGTTCGAAGTCTCGAATTCTCTAAACCTGTTGTCCGATTCGAGTGATTTTTTTAGTACGTTACAGCCTTATTATTTAAGAAAATCGATGTAATATTATTAGTGCTAGACAGGTAAAGGTCATTTTATACCAGCTGTAACAATCATAGGGTGTTTTTTTTCTTAAACGTACCTAACCTTTTTATTATCCAACATAAGCAAATGAGTCAAAAAAGAAAATGTTAATTAAGCCTAAGCCTACAATTGAATTTTAATTTAAATATTTTTTATATGCTAGAATACTCCACAGGGTGTTCCGAACTTTAAGAAAAAACACACTATGATTGTTACACTCGGTATACAATGACCGTTACCTGTATAGCAACAATAATATTATATCGATTTTCTTAAATAATAAGGCTATAACATACTAAAAAAGTCACTCAAATCGGACAACAGGTTTAGGAAATTCCACGTGTACATTTATTGAGCAAGTGAGTCGATTATTTTGCTCTCAAGTGTAGTTCCGCTGAAATCCACGAGATGTCGTCATTGCGCCTTAACATCGCGATTAGAACTATCTACAAAATTCTAAACTGATAGCATAAAAAATACGTGATGCTAATCTAGGTCGATATTTACCCATCTGTATACCATATGAAACTTTCTTTTTTATTAAATTTTATACATAGATAGATACGACTTGCACGGCTATCCTTAAGGGGGGGGGGGCGAATGGTATGAAAACAATTTCAAGCATATTTTTGTAAATTTTTTTGAAAGGATGGTAGAAATATTTGATTTTTAAATTAGATAAACATATTCATCCAAAGAATATAAAAAAAAATAATGAAAAATATTGGAAAATAAGCCAACGCAACGGTGGCTAATTTGTTTAGTTAACGTTGTTTCTTACTCCGAGATTCACAAACATATTCCGGTGTGCATCACTTTACGATTTTACAGTCCAAAAGAAATTGAAAATAAAAGTTGACAAATCTTTAAACGGGTTTTTCTCAAAAATACTTTTTTCAAAGGCGGTGGATATTGTAACTAACAACTAGTTGACACCTGAAATTTTGCATATATTTCCTTTAGATGGTTCATGAAGTAACGCTGTCTAGATATTTTTTGTTTTATGCTTATATTTTTATTAATAATAAATATGTCGATTTTCTTATTGCAAAAAAATTCGTTATTTTGACTTCTGATTGGTTATAAAATCGTTAAAACTAAAAAAATCGGTAAAATACAACGTTTTTGAATTTTTTTTTTCAAATTTTGTTCAAATTCAAAAACCGAAAAATTTTCAAATCGATTTTTCTAGAAAACGATGTGTCCTTTGAAGGTTATATGTGCCACAAAAGTGGTTGAAAAACATTGAATAAAAACAGGCTTATTTTGCCCGTTATTATATATTTATTGCTATTTTGCAGAAAGGGTAATAATTTAAGACACCTTTGAACAGCCGAATATCATACAAAATTCAATTATCTTTATTTTAATTCTGTACGATTTTGTTCCAAAAGGAATCGTTTTAAAGTTATAAGCAAAGAAATTAGAAAAAAATCGATTTTTTTTCGAAATTTTTAAATATTTTAATTTTTTTATTAACGTTCCGGGCATATCTGAGAAGCAGCGTAAGTATATTTGTTCGCTGCAATATTTAATGAAATGTCCTGAGACGGCCCTGCCTGCGTGCATATATGGCTTATTAGCGACATATTCATTTTTTAGTTAGTCTGTTTGTTGACTTCAAAGAGTTCACACATGTCTTAGTAATAAAAATATATACAGTCCACTTAGTCAGCAGTTTTATTCATTGGGAACACAAGGTTGCACGTGGGCATCCTAAACAATTGGTCCATTCGAGACAGATCAAATTTCACTATAGTGCCGATGTAAATTGGTCAAGGGAGCAGTTAAGTTTTAATTAGATTACACTAAGACATACATCGTCAACGTGGTGACGGTGACGTAATAAGTGAATAGTTTTGGTTCAAATTGGGTGAAGTCAACAAGTGGGACTCAAGACGGTTAAGTGTTTTGCTTTACAAGTTCAACGGACGGAAAACAAGGATCATAAAGACGGCACTTGGAATAAGCGGATCAGGTTTCAGCTAATAGCGGCATGGTATACGACGATAATAAAACTAACAGTGGGTGAGCCAATATCCTATTTATATTTTCCTTAATTTCATTCGATAAAAAACAGCATAATTTGGTCTGTGTTTATTGCATGTTATTCATTTGTCATAGGTAGTAAATTTTGATTTTAATTACTTTTATTTCCGGAGTTTAAAATTGGAGAATTTAATTTGATAATACATTTGGTTAATTATTTAATAATTGTTGGTTAATTAATTTTCGTTTATAATGGGTGCTCTAACAGATTTAGTTGCTAGAAGGGGTGTAATTAAAGGTCAATTAAGCCGGTTTGAAACATTTATAAATAATATAAGGGATAATGAATTGCAATTCATAGAATTACGTCTTCGGAAATCGAAATGTGAAGAAAATTGGGATAAATTTGCAGACATTCAGTCAAAAATTGAAATATTAGACAGTTCAGGGAAACAATTAGATGAAAGGGTTAGTTTCGAAGATAATTATATTAGGATTATTGCGTTAGCTGAGGGTAAATTACAAAATTCATACGATGGTTCTAAAAATGCGGGTATTAGCAAAAACACGGAAAATCGGGCTCCATCGGAAAGAGGAGCATTATTAAAACATACGAATAATCGGGCTCCAACGGAAAGAGGAGCATTGGTAAAAAATAGGGACAATCGGGCTCAAACGGAAAGGCGGAATCATAGGGTAGAAGGCTGTACTATGCCAGGTTGCAGTGCTTGTGGTAGAAATCATAATATTCTGCCACATATTTCAGGGAATTTCGGTAGAAATATTTCGGATTCGGTAAATACAAATGTGGCTAGTCGCGGGACACCACAAACGGATAATAATACGGTACCTGTTTTTTCGGGAACAGGTTACGAAATACGGTTTACGGGAAATACGGTTACGGAAAATACGGTTACGGAAAATACGGTTACGGAAAATACGGTTACGGAAAATAAGGTTACGGAACATACGACTGCGGGAAATGCGGTTACGGGAACTCAGGTTAATAATAATAATACGGCAAATAATACGGTAAATCGGATTAACTCGGGTAATAATAATGATAGGGAAGACACTGCTAAAACGGCACATAATACGGGAAATCAGGTTAATAATAACAACACGGCAAATAATACGGCAAATCGGATTAATTCGGGTAATAACAATAATAGGGAAAGCACTGTTAACACAGCGGATAATTCGGGAAATAATTATAATGAAAATTCGAAGGCTCAAGGGAATACAGAAGGTACGCGGACTTGTGAACAGGATATTGTTCACAGTTACAAATCGGTGAGGATATCGGAAAATACGGTTTCAAGGGAGAATTTATTATCTACGGAACATTTACAAATAATGGAAAAATCGGGAAAATTAAGTGACTGTAAAGCATTATTAGACGGTGCTTCAAAATCAAACTTTATGACTAAAGAATTATGGGAAAAGACAGGACTAAAGTCCTTTAAAGTAAATATACCGGTAAAAGGGATAGAGTACAATTGCACAAGCATAAGGGATTCGGTTAACTTAACGGTACGGTCTAAATGTAATAGTTTTCAAATGGACGGTTGTTTCTTAGCCATTGATAAAATAGATTTAGTAAATACTTTTAAAATTTCGGAAAATATTACTCTAGCAGATACTGAGTTTTGGAAAACAAATAAAATAAGTTTGCTGCTTGGAGCAACTGTATTTTGGGACTTACTTTGTACAGGGCGGTTCAAGTTGAATAAAGAGGGACCTTTTATTCAAAAAACCAAATTGGGTTTGATTGTATCGGGGCTAATACCAGGGGTTAATGACCAGCACAAAAAACAAAGTTGCAATTTTACGGAAAATAAAAATATTGAAGCACAATTAGAACGGTTTTGGAGCTTGGATGAATGTGAGGAAGCTACACCTCATACAACGGAAGAACGAAGATGTGAGGAATTATTTGAAAATTCTAGGGAAAGAAACTGGGAAGGCAGGTTTATTGTGAAATATCTATTTAAGGATAATGTGGATAAGTTGGGCCAATCTTATGACACGGCGTTAAAAAGATTTAGTCATTTGGAAGGGAAATTAGAAAGGAACGCCGTCATGAAGCAGCAATATAATGATTTTATGAAGGAATATATCCAGTTAGGGTACATGTTCAAGATTGAGGATGAGAATCAAGTCTCACATGCGGCTCATTATCTTTGTCACCACGGGGCGTTCAAGGATTCTTCTATCACTAAGAAATGTAGGGTTGTTTTTGACGGTTCTGCGGTTAGCGATTTGGGAATCTCGCTAAATGATACTTTAATGACGGGTAATAAATTACAGGACAATTTATTTAATATTTTGTTACGGTTTAGGGAACATGTTATAGTAATTGTTGCTGATATAGCTAAGATGTACCGGCAAATTTTGATTTATGATCCAAACGGGGAATTTCAAGGAATTCTAAGGGAATTTTCAACGAAAAATGAAGTAGGAGTTTATAGGTTGAACACGGTCACCTACGGGTTAGCTCCATCTAGTTATTTAGCAGGTCGATGCTTATTACAGTTAGCTAGGGAAAAGAGGGATAAATATCAAAGGGCAAGTGCAGTTATACTTCTTGATTTCTATATGGATGATTTAATAACGGGTACAAACACGGTCGAATAAGATAGAGGTTTAAAAGGGGAAATAATTAGTATTTTGGATTCAGGATGTCTTCCATTAAGAAAATGGAAGTCAAATCATCCAGAGGTTCTTATGGATGAGTTTAATTCGGCAGGAGATATAGAATATTATCTAGCGGAAGATGGGATTAATAAAACACTTGGATTATTATGGAATTCAAAGGAAGATGTTTTATATTTTAGTATTACGATTGATACAAGAAAAGATAAGGTGAGCAAGAGAGGCATTCTATCGGTCGTAGCTCAAGTACTCGATTTACTTGGCCTAGTTAGTCCAGTGATGATAAGGGTAAAATTAATAATACAAACATTATGGCAGATGAAATTGGGATGGGATGAATCATTATCTCAAGAACTTTACTCGTCCTGTAGCAGGCTCAGGGATAAAATAACGGCTCTGGAAGAATTAAAAATAAATCGAAAATTTTATTGGAAAAAATCAACGAATGTTAACGGTATGGATAATGTAAATTTCGTTTGTTCGAAATCTAGGGTGTCTCCTTTGAAGTCCGTATCCTTGCCAAGACTGGAGCTATGTGCTGCTCTTTTAGGAGCAAAATTGACTAAAGAGGTGATTAAATCTTTAAATATTAGGTTTACCAAGGTAAGACTTTGGACGGATTCCACGATAGCATTGGCATGGATACGGGGAGAACCGTGCCAATGGAAAACTTTTATAGCGAATAGAGTAGGGGAGATTCAACGGTTAACGGATAAAAATTCTTGGGGACATGTTAGGTCAGAGATGAATCCAGCGGATGTTTTATTAAGAGGAATAGAACCAGAGCAATTCAAGTATTTTAGATGGCGGTGGAATGGTTCTAATTTTTTAAGACTGCACGAAGAAATGTGGTCTAAAACAGAATCAGGTGTTAAGGTAGAGGAGCTGCCAGAAATTAGAAAGCCAAAATTGGTATTTTCTCCAATTGTGGTACAGGACATATTCGGTAAATATTCTAGTCTTAAACGGTTAAAAAATGTAAGAGGTTGGATATTTAGATTCTACAAAAATTCTAAATTAAAAAGGAAACAAAGGGTTTTAAGTAAAGTTCTCTCAAATGACGAACAAGAAACAGCTTTGAGACGACTAATAATATTATCGCAGAAACAGAGTTTTTATGAAGACTGGCAAGCTCTGAAAAAATCAAAAGGGGTTTTGAATTCAAGTAAAATAATATATTTAAATCCATTCTTAGATGATTCGGGTGTAATAAGGGTAGGAGGAAGAATACAGAATGCTGAGGTAGGGTACGACCAAAAGCATCCGATTATACTTTCGAAATCACATAAGTTAACAAAACTCATAATACAAAACGAACACTATCGAAATTTGCATGCGGGTGCGCAAACGTTATTAAATATTGTGAGATTAACCTATTGGCCTATATCGGGTAGGAGCGTGGTTCGGGATATAGTACGTAAGTGCGTAACGTGTTTTCGGGCAAAGCCATTGCATCTTAAACCAAAAAATGGGAAATTTACCGGCTAGTCGCATAACTCCTAGTAAACCTTTTGAACGGTGTGGCGTTGACTATGCAAGTCCGTTTCATATAAGGGCTCATAAGCTTAGAGGGCAAAAAATTATTAAGGGGTATTTGTGTATTTTTGTTTGCTTGGTGACCAAGGCTTGTCATTTGGAATTGGTCAATGACTTAACTACGCAGGGATTTTTGAATTGTTTTAAAAGATTTATATCCAGAAGGGGTTTACCACGGGATATATATTCGGATAATGGAAGTAACTTTGTAGGGGCTAACAACCACCTTCAGGATTTATTTAATTTTTTACGGGATAGGGTAAATCAGTGTACTTTTGCTAGATACTTATCTGAATTGTCTATTAACTGGCATTTTATACCAAGCTATTCTCCACATTTCGGTGGTTTATGGGAGGCAGCTGTAAAATCGGCAAAATATCATTTAAAAAGGGTTGTTGGGGACACTAGTCTCACCTATGATGAGTTGAATACGGTAATTGCGCAGACTGAAGCCTGCTTAAATTCCCGTCCTTTGACCCCTCTTTCTGAGGATCCTACTGATTTTAATGTTCTCACTCCTGGGCATTTTCTAATTGGCTGTCCATTGGTGTCGTTACCGCAAGAAAACATTCTACATCTGAATCCGGGTCGTATTCAAAGGTTCCAATTGGTAACGCAGATTATGCAAAATTTTTGGAGTAAATGGTCCAAGGGTTATCTGGCAAATTTGCAAGAAAGAAATAAATGGCGTTCTTCAGCTGACCAGATTAAACCCGGACAAATAGTAATTTTGGAGGAGAGTGGGGTACCACCCATGAAATGGCCTTTGGCAAGGGTAATGGAGGTGCATCCTGGAAAAGACGGTATTGTGCGGGTAGTGACGCTCAAAACGAGTAATGGACACTGTATTAAACGTGCGGTGGCAAAAATTTGCGTGTTACCGATGGATAATTAGACATAGGGGAAAGAGAAACTTTCGTTTATTTTAGGACATCATTTTTGGTTTTAGGTTATATTGTTGTATTATTTTGTTGATATAATAGGAACTTTAGTTTTAGTTATCTTGAAAGACTGTGCTTTCAAGGAGGGGCGGCATGTTCGCTGCAATATTTAATGAAATGTCCTGAGACGGCCCTGCCTGCGTGCATATATGGCTTATTAGCGACATATTCATTTTTTAGTTAGTCTGTTTGTTGACTTCAAAGAGTTCACACATGTCTTAGTAATAAAAATATATACAGTCCACTTAGTCAGCAGTTTTATTCATTGGGAACACAAGGTTGCACGTGGGCATCCTAACAATATTATTATTATTGAAGTTGTGACCTAACTTTATCGGCAAAAATTCGAATGTGACCTCTCACATCCAAAAATAGACGTTTGTTCACAGATCCGCCCTGGTCTATTTGTTTGACTGTTCTATTTATTTATTTATTTTGTGTAATATGTTTCTAAATATGTAATCCTCCTGTAATAATTCCTGTTAAATAATTATCGTTCATTTTAATTTTATATATTTAACGTAGAAGATAAATTTATCATAATCAAAATGAAACAGACTAAGACTCATTAAAATTTCAAATCAAGTTCTTTGTCAACTCTAAACTTTAATAAAAATGTCCTTTGTCTGCGCTTTTCCGGTCCAAACATTAATTTCCAATCAAAGGAGTGAAAAGTACAAGTTGCAGTTGCACTCTGATTGGCTTCCAATGAAACTTTCTTAGAAATTCTTTCTATAATTAAACACTTTGTGCTTCTGGATTCAGAGTTTCCATTTTATAGATCGGGTCCCTTTGGATGTTTTTTAAACTTTTATTAATAGGAAACAGTTTGTACCTACATCGTTTTTTATTTAACAAACTAACAAACAAACATGTCTGTACAAACTGTTTATAATAATAATAATAATAATATTTATTCATCCTTTAAGACATACAATGTATAGGACATGTCATTAGTTTTACAAACAAACAAACAATAAAATTAATACATTTATAAATTTTATAAACATTTTAAGGTAGATAGAATTGATAACATTTAGGTAATATTTCTGTCCGAAACAAACTCTTCCACAGTATAATAACATTTGGTAAGCAATAAGCTTTTAATGGATTTCTTAAATAAATATTTATTCATTGTTCTATATTTTTTTGGTAAAACGTTAAACAATCTAATGCTCATATACTTTACTGACATTTCAAATTTACTCGATCTATGACCAGGTACCCTCAGCAAGTCGCCACCTCGTGTCGAATAATTGTGGAAACTAGAATTTCTGTCATACATATGAATATTATCAACAGCATATAGTAACATTCTGAAGATATAAATATATGGAAAACTTAAAATATTATTCTTAATAAATATGGGCTTACAGCTCTCAAGAGGTCTAATTCCAAACATTTTTCGTATTATACGTTTTTGTGTTATAAATATTCTGTCACTGTTGACTGCATTCCCCCATAAAACTATGTTGTAACAAAGTCTACTATAAACAAGGCTATAGTATACATTTAAAAGCGCAGAGATCGGCATAATATTTTTAATACGGGATAATGCATAGTGCGACCTATTAAGGGACTTACTGAGCATGTCTATGTGAACTGACCATTTTAATTTTGAGTCGAGATGGATACCTAAAAATTTAGTATGATTTGAGGAATCCAGTAGTACATTGTTAAAACTTAGATGTAGTACAGGATTAACAGAATTTAAGTTATTAAAATATTGATGTGATCTTGATTATTGATATGAGATAATATTCTTATATGTCACTTAATTTAATCAATGTATTAATACTAATCTAATTAATTAACCAGATCACATATCAATATGTTTTCAATCTCAGGGCGAATTATAAATTAATTACTTACTTCCGTGGCTTCTAAATATTTCTTAATGGTTCCTAATCGGGATAGAAAAGAAAAAAGTAAAAAAAAATACACATATGGGTTACAATTATAATTAAAATATTTTTTATTTTATTTAAAAGGCAATCAATGCTTAATATTTGCTATTTCTTATTATTCTTAAACATAACATTTACAAATGGGAATCTTATTTCCTTTTGGTTTTCAATTGAAAGTTTTTATTAACATTTAACTATTAGGAGTTATTAGGAACAACTCTATTTAAGTTTGATGAAGCTTTTCTGATATTATTGATTATGTTATTCAATTTTTTATGTGGAATTTAATACGAAAAACCCATACATTCATGTCCAAACAAATGAGACTGACCTTTTCCTGGTGAACTGAAAATGTCCTCACACAAGACCCGTTTCCTGCTATCCTTGGCTGCGATCAAACCTCGTCCTGGCTTCCAGTAATGTTCTCCTTTGAAAAACTAGCTCGAATAGCTCTCGTTCCTGCGTCTGTCGTGATGCTGTGTTCTACCTTTCTCGAAACTGCTATCAGCTACCGGGACACTCTTGGCTCAAGGAGGTTCTTTTACTCTCGACCTGGCCTACTTCTCGTTCCACGATAGATACTCCACACTCACGGAACTACACCGGCTTTCTCACTCTCCGTACACTACCGTCTACTACTCGACTTCACTTCTCGACAGCTCAAAACATTCTGATCTCACTTTCTCATCCATTCCCCTACTTTCTAAATATCCCTTCCAGATTCACAAATCAATCTTCCACCACCAACTCTCATTCGTAATATTCCTCAAAACCAATTTTTAATCTTTCTAAATATGCTTAATGGATTTCAAAAGAAAATATTTAATTCCCATTCTAAAATACTTTCTAACTATTTACAAATTTTAATGACCTATTCTCTCTTTCAAATGAGTCTTATTTAGCATAGGCTAATGATCGAAACCTTCCGCGAAAAACGATAATGAACTATCATCTATTTCACTGAGTTTTATTTAGCATAGGCTAATGATCGACCTTCCGAGAAGAACGATAATGGTACGCGTCATTCACTTTGTTTATCTAAGCACATTGTTCCGAGTTTCGTACGGTTATTCTAATCACTTCTTAAAATTACATATATCAATTTGTTGTATACAGGTTGTTTTAAATTTATATGCCCGTGGTTGAGAAAATTGAAAATATTTTATATTAAATTGAATTTTTTTTTTATAATTATCAAAATTTAATTTTCCTATCAAATAGAAATATAACAAATCCCCGCCTTGTATTCGATAAAATTTATCTGCATTTTTAAATAAATTTTCTCGAGGCAAAACCAACTCCCTGTATATTTCCTTACTTTAATCTACGTCTTATACCCCTTCTTCTTGTATTACTCTAATTAGTCCCACCTGTAGAGTAATTGTTTCCTTATTTTCAGTGTCCTCATCCTGTGTTAGAGTGTCGGCTATTATGTTGTCTTTCCCTTTTTCCCATATTAATCTTCTGTCTTTTTCCTCAGATTTTTCACATACTTTTACCGTGTATTCTGCATCCTCGTTTTCATATGCCTCCTCTTCAAATGCCACTGTTTCGATCATATCTTTTTCGCTTTCATTTTTTTGCTTTATTTCTTCTTCTCCTGAGCTCGTCTCTTCTTTTGAGGAATCCCAGGTTTCCTTTGTTTCTGATACTCTCAAATTTTCTTCTTCTGGGCTCAACTCTTCTTTTGAGGAGCCACAGGTTTCATTTTCTTTTATCTTTTTCTGACCTTTTCTCCTTTTTCTTCTTTGTCCTTGCTTCGCTGCCAAATTCATTTCCACTGTTTGTTCTTTACCTGATTCGTCCGTATTTTGTTTCTCATGTTCCTTGTCCTGTTCTTTTTCTTTTTCTTCTGTTAGTTTCATCGTATTATTTTTAAAATCTATCACTACATGTTTTTCTGCCAATTCGTCCACTCCTACTATCATGTCATGTGACATGTTTGGCATTATTACACATTGTAGTGCATACATATTCTTGCCCAGTCGTACCATTACTCGTATGCCTTCATTTATAGTTGCCAATGTCCGTTTGTTTGCGCCCACTAAATTTACCCTAGGTATTTTATAAATTAAATTTGTTAAGTTAACTTCTTCTATTAGTTTTCTGTTGACCAATGTTATTTCAGATCCAGTGTCTATCATAATTTTAATTGGTTTCTCGTTGATAAATCCATCCACAAATTTTAAATTAACTCCATTTTTCTTTTCGTTGTTTCTTGCCAATTTAATAAACTCCTTGGGGTTACAAAAGATTCCTGTTTGATTTTTGGTTTTTAGTGAGCGCCGTCGTGAAAAAACGCCGGTTGCTCATCGTTGTTTATATTTTCGTCATAATGTCTCTCTCCGTCATATCCATCTGTCTGGGTATTATTTACTTCTCTTCTATTTTCTCTTGGTCTGTCGGATCTGTTTCGGTTTTCTCGATATCCCTGTTCATTTTGTCTACCATTATTTCTGTTTTCTTGATTTGAGCGTGTGGTGTTTCTATTCTGGTATTCTCGATTTCTGTCCTCATTCCATTGCCTATTTCTTTGTTCATAATTTCCTCGAGAGAGGTTCCAGTCGAAGGTTCTTCGAATAATCACAAATGCCCCATGGTATGTTGCAAATATTATTATTAGACGCGATCTAGAAATTTCAACAGTAAAAGAAGAAATTACCAACTTTGCACAGAAATACGAAGACAGACTGGCACAACATCCAAATGTACTAGCCAGAAACCTGATGAGCCAACCAGTCAGACGGAGACTTAGACGAAATACACCTAGTGATTTACCATCGCGATTTTAGTTATATGTGCCGTAATTCCCAGAGACAAACAATTTTATATCTATGTAAAATATTTGTAAAGAAAATGATTATTGAATCATTTTCTCCAAGTCACCTACACTAGTGGTCACAACATTTACTTATTGTAACTTGTTTTACAGATTGTAAATAAATTAGGACGTTAAATAAAAATAAAAATAAATAATTTCCTCTTCCGTTGTCTCTATTTTCGTTTTCCCTTCTGGGATTAGAATCTCGTCTTGTATAGTCCCTCCTATTTTCATTTCTATCTCTGTACTCCTGTGTTTCTCGGGGCCTGTAATCTTCTCGCGACCTTCTTGATTTTCTTTCTCTTAAACGCAATTCTCTTATTTGTAGGAATTGGCATAAACTATCAATGTCTTTGTAGTTTTGCAATGTGATATGGTCTTCCAGCGTTTCTTCGAAATGTCTTGCAATCAGTTCGACTAATTGTTCCGATGAGTAATTATATTGTAAATGTTTGGCGTTATAGTATTTCCGATGTCGTGTTAGTAGGAAATAGTGAAAGAGACTTAGAACAAAAACTGGAACAGTGGAGACAAGCTCTGGAGGAAAAAGGGTTAAAACTTAGTAGGACAAAAACAGAGTATTTGGAATGTTCATTTAAAGATGGAGCTACTACAAATAAAATGGTATCTTTGGATGGTGAAATGATTGTAAAAAGCAATAGTTTTAAGTACCTAGGATCGGTATTACAGAGTAATGGAGAAATAGATGGAGATGCATGCAGTAGAATTAGGGCTGGATGGATGAAGTGGAAAGAAGCGAGTGGTGTGTTGTGTGACAGAAAAATTCCAATGAAGCTGAAGGGAAAATTCTATAAAACAGCCATAAGACCAGCTATGATGTACGGAACTGAATGTTGGGCAGTGAAAAAGAAAGAGGAACAGCGAATGCATGTGGCGGAAATGAGAATGCTTAGATGGATGAGTGGAGTGACAAAGAAGGATAAAATTAGAAATGAGTATATTAGGGGAAGTCTAGGTGTGGCACCAATTGATGCCAAAATGAGAGAGCATAGGTTAAGATGGTTTGGTCATGTTCAACGTCGAGACGTTAACCACCCAATACGAAGAATAGCTGAAGTGCAGATTCCTGGAAGGAGTAGGAGAGGAAGACCAAAGAAGAGCTGGGGGGAGACGATAAGGCAGGACATGATGGTAAAGGGGATTAACATTGATATGGCCCAAGATAGAATTGTGTGGAGAAATGCAATTAGGGAAGCCGACCCCGCATAGGGATAAGGCAAAGAGAATGATGATGTTTTGCGTTATAGTAAATTTGTAATGCATATGTCCTTTCTGATATACCCATCCTATCATTGTATTTCCCATTTTGCAATTCCTTGTTAATTTCCAATTGTTGGACTTTTCCCCAGAAATATTTCAAAAATTTTTGTTCAAATTCTTGCCAACTGTCAAATTCTTCTTCTTTGCAATCGAACCATAGGCTTGCTTCATTTTTGAGATGGTTTCTGATAGTTTCTTTTGCTGTTTCGAAACTTCCGATGTGCTGTGTTTTCTTTTTCAAGCTATTTATGAACGGCACTGGGTGTAATCTTCTTACATCCCCGCCAAACCTTATCTTCACGTCATCTGTGCTATGTATAACCATTTCTCTTCTTTCTCCTACATTTTGTTGAATATTGATTTCCGCAATCTTTCTTTCCATTTCTTCTCTGATTGCTTGAATAGCGTTTTCAAACTTGTTTTCCAAATTTTCTATTTCCTTTTTCTGGCAGTTCGTTATCTCCTTTATTTTATTTTGAATTTTCATTTCTTGTTCTTTCATCTCGTTTTTCATTGTTGTCAAACATCCTTTTATTTCCTTTTCATACTTTCCTATGCGTTCCTCCATTTTTTTGTTGTTCTCTTCTATTGCTTGTTTTGTTTCCTTCTGATTTTCTTGCATTATTCTTTTTGTTTCATCTATTGCTTGTTTTGTTTCTCTTTGATTGTCATCCAGTTTTTTTGTGTTTCATCCATTTTTTGTGACTGGAGTTGCATCAGTTGTAATAGTTTATCTATTCCTGATAATTCTTGCTGTTCTGATGCCATGCTTGTCGTGTCTAAAATATCTTCTTGGTCTGAATATTCTTTTTGTTTTTTGTTGTCCTTGCTTTGGCTTCTTGTCACAGACATTTGTTTTCAAGAAGTACTATCCCCGCCAAATGTGAAATTTTACTAGTATGTTACCAAAACGACTTTTTCTCACCCAAATATTATAAATTGTCAATAAATATCAAATGTAAATATCGTAAAAATAAAATATTAAATCAGTTATGTAAAATTTGTACCTAAAGAGATCTAAAATTTTATGTTATCAAATGTAAGTATCTCACTTTTTACCACAGGCATATAAATTTTCAAATACCGGCTTTACTCTTTCTATCCTTCAAATTTGCCACTAGAAATACTTTACAATGCTTTCCACGTTGGACGACAGTTGATGTGATCTTGATTATTGATATGAGATAATATTCTTATATGTCACTTAATTTAATCAATGTATTAA